>NC_081414.1:30957895-31258074 GCF_030272615.1 Cryptomeria japonica
AACATTGTTTAATTCAGTAATGCGTTAAGAACAATTCGAAGGATTGATATAACGACATACCTACAAAACCCAGCGTAATTATCAAGGGTAGGTATGTTACTGGAGGACTATTCTTTTAAAGAAACAAACCCCAATTCGGTTCACTCTAACCCTGTTTTAATGGCACTTTAGAAGTCGGTATTTGATTAGTAGAAAAAGCAGATTCCATTTTGTAAATAAAAAATAATTAATTTTTTCAAAAGTAAGCAGAAACACAGTTTTCCAGCACAATAAAAGATCAAAAGTACCTGAATAATATCCTGAGATCTGATTTTTCCTCGAACTGATATTTTTAAAGCCTGGTCATTATCAATCCTATATTAATTAACACAAAGATAATTAGCACTTACGCCACTAAGATAAATAGTCTTAAGTAGAGGGTTGCAAACCAGTTAATTTGAAATATAAATGAACAAATTGTTCATTAAAGTTAATTCTTATTGTTGTCAGTATGATGTGTAAGATAATCCTATGACTGTTGGATTTATTTATGACAAATTCTATGGTACATAAGAATGTAAGAGGGGGATTATATTGAAATATTGATTAGTATTATAATAATTTATGACACGTCATTAAACATCTTTAAATTGATAATAGAGACAAAATCCAATGTCTAAGTTGGATGGTCAACTATGACAAATAATGGCAAATTATGACAAGCAATAAAAAAATATTATATCGTCATAAAACATCTTTAAATTGATAATAGAGAGAAAATCTAATGTCTAAGTCGGATGGTCAACTATGACAAATAATGGCAAACTATGACAAGCAATAAGAAAATATTATATCGGCTAGAGACCCATGGATGATGACATTGGAAGTCCCTCTTGCACATTGGTACATGATTTTTCAAAACATCTAGATGATCTCTTTCTTTACTTCTATCTATTTATTGGGTATTTGAGGTTGAGTGCATATTTTTATAGGGTTATTATTATGCTAAAGAATAGATTGAATATCAATATAAGATCTAGGTTGATCATTATTAACAACCATTTTTTTGAGATGCTCCAAGGTGGATTCCACGATTACCATGACCAAAGTCATGTGACTTTTTGGATGGGTAGCCTTTTATTCTACCCTTTAGCATCAAAGAGAAGAGGGTTCCTATTCACATCAATAGGGGTAGAAAGAGACAATAAAAGGTTCCACATTATTATAGTTCCCACTCGTAGACTATTTCCATCCATGATTCCCACAATCTAACTTATCACATCTAGCATATGCACATATGAATGAGAAGGATTTGGGGTAACTAAATGTTGAGCTACACCAAAAGTAAAGCTTGTCAAAATAGCAATAGGGAGGCTAGGTAAACTCAAACCACCATAAGAAATCAATAATGTAATAGCAAATACCCAAGTGAATCTCATGAGCATACCAATGACATTGGAGATTAAGAAGACTAACAAGATACTTGAAACCATATTTTCAGTGTTGTACCATGAAAGAGGAAATTTTTCACTATTAGAGGAAGAAAGGATGTCAAGTTTCATGATCTTGTAGTGTCCTTTCAACAACTCCTCAACATGTATCTAACTACCTGCAATTAGTAATTTGAACTACTAATACTACTAAAAAGAGGCTATAGATATTCACAACCTATCTAACATTGACAACCTTCTATAGAGCTTACACTAAGCAATGGTATCCTTCAATATGACTCTCTCTTCCTGGGGTAAGGGAGATTGTTAGTGTTGATAACTTTGATTTGCCCACATGGACGTTTCCATAGACAGTGGTTGTTACCTCACTTACCTTAAGGTCTATATAGTGATCAGTCTCTCTGAGCGAGTTGGGAGTAGATTGAAAGGGGACTACTATTTTGTTTGCAGTGGAGCGTGCTTATGCTCTTGGATGGAGCAGGATTATTTGTGAATCTAACTCGCAGGTGGTGGTGCATCTGCTGACTCGGCAGCATTGTGAAGGATGTTAGTTGGTAGTTAGCTTTGGTTGTAAATGAGATTCTTAATTTGTGCGCTTCTTTGGATTTGATTACTTCACTCATATCCCTAGGGAGTGGAATGGTGTAGCAGATTGTGTGGCCAAATGGGCTTCTGAGCACATGCATAATTGGAATATTATGGATAAGGGACAATTACCTCTGCGTTTGTCTCAATAGTTAGATCATTTAGTGGATTTTGATAAGGTTGTTTGATGCTCGAGCTCTGTATTTATTTTTGTTTGAATAAATTTTAACCCCTCTTTTATGTTATATACATTATACCATTGAACTTCTCATTAGACACAATTTTTTCCTCCTCTAATTATTGACATTGGTAGTTATTATATAAATCCCTTTATATAATCCTGTGATCCAATGCAACCTACCTTTGATGTGTTGCCTTCCCTAAATCTTAAATCTCTCATAGAACTTGACCATAAACATCTATGTATACACACATAATGGACAGTTGAAGAGGTAAATAGTGGATAATAAAACATATTCTCATTTGTCGTGGAAGAAATTACATCTGTTATGTTTTACATGGGATTAATTCCGGGATTAATTCCCTTTTACACTCTAGAGCTCCTCATATTATATACAAGAAAACTTGCCTAGTAGACTGGACTACCCACGTTTGTTGAATATTCCAGTTCATAGCAAAATTGGTCCCGCCACCGAAACTATGTACTTGGTGGTTCGCTCTGGTGTTGATGGATTGCAAATTGTTTTCCACCCATTCATATAAAATCCATATTTAGGAGATTCTTGATAAATCTTGACTGGATTTAAACATTGTTTAATTGAGTGATGCATTAGGAACAACTCAAAGGAATGATATACACACATACCTACCAAAAACAGCGTAGCTATCAAGTGGTAAAAGGAAGCAAAGAACAATTCGCTTCAGTCTACCCCTCTTTTAATGGCACCTTAGAAGTATTTCTTTACTTAATAGAAACAAAAAGAAGATCCAATTTTAAAAATATGGCACCTTAGAAGTATTTCTTTACTTAATAGAAGCAAAGAAGAAAGTGGTGCTCTCGTGCAATAGCGGAATGATGAATTGCAAATTGTTTTCCACCCATTCATATAAAATCCATATATATTTAGGAGATTCTTGATAAATCTTGACTCGATTTAAACATTCTTTAATTCAGTAATGCGTTAGGGGCAACTCAAAGGATTGATATACTCACATACCTACCAAAACCAGTATAGTTATCAACTGGAAAAGGATTGATAGGTATATTACTGGAGGACTGCTCTTTTAAACAAGCAAAGCACAATTCGCTTCACTCTACCCCTGATTTAATGCCACTTTAAAAATAATCCTTTACTTCATAGAGAAGGAAGTTCCCATTTTATAAAAAACAATTCAATTTTTCGAAAGTAAACAGAAACACAGATGTCCAGCAGAATTGAAGATCAAAAGTACCTTAAAATATCCTGAGATCTGATTTTCTCTTGAACTGATATTTTTTTGTAGTGCCTGTCCCAGCTCACTTTTAAAAATTGATGAATTCTAAAAGTAATGGAGAATTAATTAAAGCCTTTCATTATCAATCGTATAATAATTAACACAAACTTAATCAATCTAAAGATCGACGCGCATTCTGATTCTCTTGTTCAGTCGCTTTAGGAATATCTCGGAAGTAATTATCTACTTATATTTTCTGACAGATGATTGTAATCGCTTTACTTATGTTGATAAAACATCAACCCGATTGCTGATATTTACCTCTTGTCCATATTCAATATTTTGAGAGTATAAACAAGATTAATATATTCACGATCTATCTTAAACTTTCTTACCTGATGATTCTCATCCTTAAGCGCACACACCCCCCAAATCATTGAATGCATCTTCCACATAATCAATCCACCGCTTTATTGTTAAATATCTTCTCAATGTAATCTTTGCACTCACTTTTTGAGCCATATTTATGTGTAATAATAAATATTTTCATGTTTTTTTCATTACAATTTAATTAAAGTATAAAAAAATAATCATTCATGAAGACAATCAAAAGAAATATGTATAATACGAGGTGTAGAGTATCAACTCTATTCATATAATTGATTCTAAGATCTCAATCATAAAAACTAACAAATAAAATGACAGTTTGCAAGACTACTCAACCAACATCACATATCAAAATATAATACAGACTAGAGATAAGTACTAATAAATCTGATACAACAAAACTATAAAAAAAGACCAAACAATCACCGATTTAAAGTATTACACATTATTCCCAACAACAACTTTGGTTATTATCATTTTAATGATAATGAGTGTCAAAACTATTAATTATTGAATGAACTTCACCTCTTAAGATCAAATCTTAAACAACTTCTTCAAATATTACAACATTCTTTGGATTCCATCTCATATCTATTTATTTCTCTCTTTCAAGTTTCCTCACTTTATTTTTCTCCATGTAATTCTTAAGCAAATGCAGTTCATTGTCACCTCAACTCTCTCTATCTTAAAGAACAAAATAGGAATTGACCACTTCTTTCTTGTACAATAGAGTGAGACCCTCTTTTAAGATCATAAACCTATTCTTTGGAATTTATAGAATGATTGGAAATTGCATCATAATGTTGAAAAGGGTGAGCTCACAATACTAGTAAATAAGATACTTTATTTTACCTTGTAAAATTTCATCATTCTTGTTTTCCAAATTTGACACAAAACTACATTAGTTAGAACAAAACAGAACTTATTAATCTCAATAGAAAACAATTTGACATAACCAAATAGGATTTTGGCCCAAGAAAAACCTTCCCCATTGTCCTAGCTC
Organism: Cryptomeria japonica; assembly: GCF_030272615.1. NCBI lineage: Eukaryota > Viridiplantae > Streptophyta > Pinopsida > Cupressales > Cupressaceae > Cryptomeria > Cryptomeria japonica. The sequence goes on from NC_081414.1 coordinate 30,962,696, forward strand.
AAACACTTACCCAAAAAAGGAGACCATGCCTTAAGAGGTAAAGGGCACTCAATGAACAAATGTTCAAGAGACTTAGTATTATTACAAATACTACAAGAATTGATAGGAAAACTAGAATTATGGACACTATTAAACATGGAAATATTATTTTTAATAAAAGCATCCACTATAAACAATATTTTTAGTGTCATCAATAGAATGCCACATAGATTTAAGAAAAAAGTAAAAATCTTTATCAGGTAACATTGGCTCTCCCGCTTCTCCCCAACGGCTCTCCCGCCTCTCTCTAGTAATTATTTAAGAGACAGATGCCCTAAAAATAGTTATGGCTCTCACGCCTCTCTCCATTTGAATGTTGTTGTCGGTGCCTCTGGTTCAATGGCGGTTTCTGCTTCTATGGTGTTATCTGCTATGGATGTCTGGGGCATTCCCTTGTCTTTGGACTCCCCCCCCTTCCTCCTCGCGTGGGGGCTTCTACTCCTATGATTCGCGGTCTATTCGATGTTGTTGATGTTGTTTGGTCTGATGCTCCTTAGGTGGTTGTTGCTAAGGCCCCCCATGTTCCCCATGGGGTTTTGCCTAGTGCAACACCCACATCCCCCGGTTCTCTTATTGTGGGTACTACTATTGTCAGCTCTCTGGCCTCCGAGGATGCGGCTTTACCAACTACTGCGCCCAAACCTGCTGGAAAATATAGCTTTTCTCGTGTGGCCAGATCTTTCGCCCAACCCTTGAAGGGGCTCCGTCCTCTTCCCTGTGCTAAATCCTCCCCTATGGTGGTTTGTGGTCAAGATATCGTGGACAAAATTGGGTTCTACCAATGATATGCTCTTGTGTGTAGATTCTCTGGGCTCTGGCCTTCTCTACCAGACCTTCATCATTGGGTAAGTGGCTCTTAGCGGCCTTTGGTTGTTCACAATATTGATCTTTTCCCCTGTGCCAAAGTTTTTTTGGGTTTTGGGCATTGGTGTAGGGGCACCTAAGTGTGAGCAAAGACCCTTTTCAATTTTGGCACTTTTGGCATAAGGACTGGTTCTAGTCCATTAGGTTGTCTGTTTCGAGCTTGGAGTGCATTTTTAACTTCTTTTGAAAATTTCATGTATCGGCTATACTTATCCCGATAACCCAATGAGGTGCCATCGGCAATCGGCAGGAGTGTTTTCCACCTACCCCGATAACCCGATGAGGTCGCCAGTGGATTGGAGCGAGTGGAACCATCGGGTATCAGCAAGACTAGTTTTTGTGCCGCCCGATAACCCGATGGGAAAGCATGCGGTTTGGAGAGCACCATCGGCTATCGGTAGAACATGTTTGGGGCTACATCGATATCCCGATCAGGAAGCATTCTGTTGGGAGCGCACCATCGATCATCGGTAAGAGTGTTTTAATGCTACTTTGATGACCTGATGGAAACCAATGTGGAAGTACACAAAGTGTAAAATGTCATCGGACATCAGAGTAAGTGTTTTGAGGCTACTCCGATGACCTGATAGAAAAGCAAGTGAGTTGTAAACTTCTATTGGACATCAGTGTAAGTGTTTCAGTGCTAACCCGATGACCCGATGGAAATCAAAAGACAGTTACAACAGGAAACCGATTGGGTTGAGTTCAATCTCGTCGGTTAGGGATGCTTCATGACATGTCGTAGAGGATATAAAAGACCCAATGGGCATTCTGTAAGGAGGTTGGATAGGTGGAACAAAGAACATTTTTTGAATAACAATTTGAAGACCGTTTTCTGGTTTCTTTCTCAGAGTTCAATTTTTGTTTGAAAACTATAAATAATGGCTTAAATCTTTAACTGCCAGTGTGATTGAGTAGATGTTACTTTTTTGTGTTTTGTGAGTTCCAATTTTGAAGTCGTGCCAAGCTCAACTCTGTAAATAAGTTATCGCTCTGTCTCTTGTTTTATGTTGGTGACAAGTAGTTATAACATGGCTTTGTCTTGATTCTCCTTTGTGGGATCCACATGACCATTGGAGGTTGTCAAGAAGAGCCAACCATGTATAGTAGAGTTTTATGTGTAGCAGACCAGGGAATGGCGTTAACCGTTTCAGCAAACTTGCCCTAGGCAAGCTTGATGATAGCCCGGCTAGGTATCAGTGACCAAGAGGAATCACTTGTAGGGTAGACTGGAGTCTAGGTTGTTAGCCTTAGACCACAGGAAGATGGGATCAAAGGGAGAGAAGATCCAAGCATAAGGAGGAAAACAACTTAGCAGAAGTTGTAGGTATAATCCATGGTAGAGCAAACCCTGCAAGGTGGCTGGTGAGATTGGGTGGATTTACGAAAGTGAATTCACACAGAGCAGAGTATCAAACTTCGGTAGTGAGGACCTAGAGTGGATTAGGGGAATAGTGAGAGGAGCATTCTTGGGTTAGGCTAGGAAGAAAGCCTTGGAGTGAGTCAAGCTGACTCAAGCAATCTAGGATCCTCCCTATCAGATTGGTATCAAAGCAAGTTAAAGATTTGGGGTGAAGAGTGTAAGACTGATCTAGTATCAGAAGAAGGAATAAATATGGTGACCAATGCAAAATTAGCTAAGTAGGTCGCTGACCAATTAGATGAAAACCGATTGCTCAAGGAAAGGTTGGAGCAGTTGGAGCAGAAACTAGGTGTGGTGGAAGTCAAGATAGAAGAAGTGAGTGGGCAGATAGATGAGAAGGGTAAAATGTTGGCAATAGAGGATGAAGTCCCTGCCCCAGACCCTGGTATTGATCAAGAACCAGTCTTGAAGGCTTTGAAGGCAATGAGTGGAAAGTCTTTGGAAGGAGTACCACTTTTTAGTGGCAAGATGGAAGAAGAGTCAGTAATGGAATGAATAGAGGGTATGGAAAATCATTTTGACTGTGAAGGTGTGACTGAGGCCCAAAAAGTTAAAGTGGCTAATTCAAGAATGAGAATCGTTGTCGTTACTTGGTGGAAGTTTATACAAAATGAGAGAGAGAGAGAGAGAGAGAGAGAGAGAGAGAGAGAGAGAGAGAGAGAGAGAGAGAGAGAGAGAGAGAGAGAGAGAGAGAAGGTAAGATCCCCATCTCTACTTGGAAAGGGATGGTAAGCAAAATTAGAGAAACTTATCTTCTTGAGGATTATGAAGTGTAGTTGCATAGGAAAAGATAATACCTAAGGCAAAAGGAGTTAGGTGTAAGTACCTACACCGAAGAGTTCTAGAAGTTGTTTCTAAGGTCAAAAGTGATGGAGGATGAAAGCATTAGAGTAGCAAGGTATCTTAACAGTCTGAGATGGAACATACAAGAGGAATTAAGTTTGTTGAGTCCAAATACCGTTCACAAATGTTATCAGTTGGCCCTAAAAGTAGAAGAAAAGAATAAGAAGAAACATGAAAGCACTAGTAGAGGCAGAGATAGAGGCCGAGATTCAAAAGGCTATAGAGGAAGCTACAGTGGTAGAGGAAGTGAAGTAAGATCACAAGGAGAGTCAAAATTGACTGAGTAGACTAATGAATCCTGTGGAAGAGGAAATTATGGTAGAGGAAGAGGTCATAACAGTAACAACAAAGGTAGATCTGGAAGTTCTGATGGAGGTTCATACTTTGCAAACAAGAATTGTTACCAGTGTAGTAATTTTGGTCATCCTACCTATAGGTGTCTGGAGAAGGAAACCTCATCACGTTCAGAGAAAAGAATCAATTATGTGCAAGAGGATTCTAGTAGTGTGAAGTCTCTTGAAGTAAACCTTGACTCAGAGAATGGTGAGAATCTGATGGTTAGAAGGGTGCTAATCAGGGAACCGGTTAAGGAAGAGCCTAAACAAAGGTCTCTTTTCAGAGTAAAGTGCAAGATACTTGGTAATGTTTGTAAAGTGATCATTGACTCAGGATCAACAGACAATATCATCTCCGAAGAAGCAGTAAGTAAACTTGGGTTGAGTAGCATGCCACATACTCATCCTTACAAGGTCACATGGTTGAATAAAGGACAACATGTGTTAGTAAATGAACAAGTATGGGTTGAATTTGCAATTGGGAAATATTCAGATAGAATTTTATGTGATGTTCTACCCATGGATGCCTGTCATTTGTTGCTAGGCAAACCGTGGCAATTTGACATGAAGGCTATCCATGACGGAGAAAAGAACTCCTATGCATTCACAAAGGAAGGGGTGACATATAGGATTCAATCATTGGTAGAGGATGAGGGAACCAAGACTATTGGTTCTAATGTGTTGTTGGTCGGAGGAAAAGAATTTTTGAGAGATCTCAAGAAAGGAGATGGAGAACATTATGCTCTCTTAGTGAAACCTAGTCAAGAAAAGAAGACTGAACGAGAAAGTTTACCTAAAGAGGTTCAACAGTTGTTAGAACAATTCAAGGACATTGTGAGTGATGGAACACCCGCAATGCTACCTCCTCCTAGAACAGTAAGTCACCAAATAGACTTTATACCTGGAGCATCACTACCTAATAAGGTTGCATATAAGATGACTCCTGAACAAAACAAAGAAGTGGCAAGACAAGTACAAGAGCTTCTTGATCAAGGTCTAATCAGGAAAAGTATAAGCCCATGTGTTGTGTTAGTGGTCTTAGCAACCAAGAAAGGAGGTAAATGGAGAATATGTACTGACTCTCGGGCAATACACAGAATCACCATAAGATACAGATTTTATATCCCTATAATTAAGGATTTAATGGATTGTCTTGGAGAAGCAAAGTATTTTACTAAGCTGGATTTAGAGAGTGGTTATCACCAGATCGGGATTAAAGAAGGGGATGAATGGAAAACAACTTTTAAGACTACAGAGGGGTTATATGAGTGGTTAGTTATGCCATTTAGGCTTACTAATGCCCTTAGTACCTTCATGAGGTTGATGAGTGAGGTGTTGAAGGACTACATAGGTATATTTGTAGTGGTATGCCTTGATGTTATCCTCATATTCAGCAAAACAGAGGAAGAGCATCTTAAACACTTGCAGATTGTATTAAGGAAACTGGATGAGGAACAGTTGGCAATCAATCTTGAAAAATGTGAATTCATGAAACAAGAACTCATTTATCTAGGTTTTTTTGTATCCCAAGGCACTTTGGAAATGGATCCTAGAAAGGTGGAAGCAATACAGAGTTGGCCTACACCGAAAATTGCTACTGAGGTAAGAAGTTTTCATGGACTTGCCCAATTTTATAGGAAGTTCTTTCGAGGTTTTAGTGAAATTTGTTCTCCTATTCTTGATACAATTAAGGGTGGGTTGAAAACTAAGTTTAGGTGGACTAAAGACGCCGACTAGGGGTTTGAGTTGCTCAAAAAGAGGATAGCTACCCAACCCATCCTAGTTTTACCAAGTTTTGATAAGTTGTTTACCCTAGATTGTGATGCTAGTCATATAGCAGTAGGAGCTGTTTTAAACCAAGAGGGAAGACCAGTAGCATTATTTAGTGAGAAATCGATTGACGCCAAGAAGAGATACTCATCCTATGACTTAGAATTTTATGCCTTAGTGAAAGCTCTTAGGGAGTGGAGGCATTATCTTTTGCCCAAATAATTTGTAGTGTTTATAGATAACCAAGCCTTGAGTTTTATCAATTCTCAAGAAAAGTTGAGTAATAGACACATCAAATGGATAGAATACCTGTAGGCATACACTTTCACTATCAAGCACAAAAACGGATAGTTGAACAAGGTAGCAGATGCCTTAAGTAGAAAACTTAACACTGTCCAAGAAGTGACTTTGCAGAGCATAGGTGTGGAGAGTTTCAAGGAACTTTACAAGGAAGATGAAGACTTCTCTGAGGTATACAAGGTATGCAGTGAGTTTAATAATCATTTCATTAGTCAGTATGCAGATTACACATTGCAGAGTGGTCTTTTATTTAAGGGATGTCAGTTATGTGTGCCAAGAGGATCTATGAGGGAAAATCTCATACAGGAAAAACATAATGGAAGTCTTAGTGGACATTTTGGTCTGAATAAAACACTTGAATTGGTGCAAAGATTTTATTATTGGCCGAAAATGCATAAAGATATCAGGAAGTATGTTGAGCAGTGTATTGTGTGTTAGAGAGCCAAGGGTAATAGTTCAAATGCTGGACTATACCAGCCTTTACCAATTCCAAAAATACTGTGGGAGTGCATCAACATGGATTTTATTGTGGGTTTGCCAAAAACCAAGACTAGCTTGGATAGTAATTTTGTCATTGTTGACCGATTTAGTAAAATGAGTCATTTTGTTCCATGCAAGACTACGCATGATGTTGGTTACATTGCACATTTATTTTTCAAAGAGGTGGTAAAAATATATGGGCTGCCTCTCAATATAGTTTCAGACAGGGATGTGAAGTTTATGGGACACTTTTGGAAAACTCTGTGGACAAGATTGGGAACTAACCTTTCTTTTGGTTCTTCTTATCATCCGTAGACAGATGGTCAAACTAAGGTCATTAACCGAGTATTGGGTAATCTTCTGCAGTGTCTGACAAAAGAATATGGACAAATGTGGGATCAAGTGCTACCACGGGCTGAATTTGCATATAATGATAGTGTAAATAGAACTACAGGTAAGATTCCTTTTGAGATTGTTTATGGACTCCACCCATGTGGTGTTTGTGAACTTTGAGATTTAGGAAGCCTAGAAGGAAGAAGTGGACATGTAGAGGATTTCACTCAATCTATGAAAGAGGTGCAAGAAAAAGTGCAGAGAACCTTGATCAACACTACATAGAGGATTAAGGCTAAAGAAGATGAGAGGAGAAAAGACATTCAATTTATAGTGGGAGACATGGTTATGGTACATTTGAACAAGGCAAGATTGTAGAAGGGAGTCCCTAGTAAGCTTTAGATGAGGAGAATAGGTCCTTGCAAAATTTTGGCTAAATATGGCTCCAATGCCTATAAGGTGGAATTACCCGAAAACCTGGCATTGTCCCTTGTGTTTAATGTCAAAGACTTCATTTGGTTTAAAGGTCCCATAGTAGTGACAGATGGACCGAATCCAGAAGGGGACACTACTCTCAGTGATATTCTAGTACCGCCCATTTCTAAACCATGGGCATAACAGATTTTAGATTCCAGGGTGAAGAAGCAAACAAGGCATGGTGTGTATATGGAACACTTAATCCAGTGCCACAACTTACCTGAAGTCGAAGCCACTTGTGTTGCAGAATCCGATTTCAAAATACTGGGTGTTGATGTCACCTTTCTGCCCCTAGGGGGACTTGATTTTTCATGTGGGGAGTATGGTGTAGGAGCACTTAAGGGTGAGCAAAGACCCTTTTCAATTTTGGCAATTTTGGCATAAGGACTGGTTCTAGTCCATTAGGTTGCCTATTTGGAGCTTGTAGTGCATTTTTTTCTTCTTTTGAAAATTTCATGTATTGGCTATACTTATCCCAATAACTCGATGAGGTGCCATCAGCTATCGGCAGGAGTGTTTTCCACCTACCCCGATAACCCAGTGAGGTCACCAACGGATTGGAGCGAGTGGAGTGAGTTCGGAGTGGATCCATCGAGTATCGGCAAGACTAGTTTTTGTGCTGCCCGATAACCTGATGGGAAAGCATGCGGTTTGGAGCACACCATTGGCTATTGGCAGAACATGTTTGGGGCTACACCGATAACCCGATAAGGAAGCATTCTGTTGGGAGTGCACCATCAGCCATCGATAAGAGTGTTTTAATGCTACTCCGATGACCCGATGGAAACCAATGTGGAAGTGCACAAAGTGTAAAATGTCATCGAACATCAGAGTAAGTGTTTTGAGACTACTCCGATGACCCGATAGAAAAGCAAGTGAGTTGTAAACGACCATCCGACGTCGGTGTAAGTGTTTCGGTGCTAACCTGATGACCCAATGGATATCAAAAGACAGTTACAACATGAAACCGATTGTGTCAAGTTCAATCTTGTTGGTTAGGTATGCTTCATGACATGTCGTAGAGGATATAAAAGACCCAATGGGCATTCTGTAAGGAGGTTGGATAGGTGGAACAAGAACATTTTTTGAATAACAATTTGAAGACCATTTTTTGGTTTCTTTCTCAGAGTTCAATTTTCATTTGAAAACTGTAAATAATGGCTTAAATCTTTAAATGCCAGTGTGATTGAGTAGATGTTACTTTTCTATGTTTTGTGAGTTCCAGTTTTTAAGTCGTGCCAAGCTCGGCTCTGTAAATAAGTTGTCTTTATGTTTCTTGTTTTCTGTTGGTGACAAGTAGTTATAACATGGCTTTGTATTGATTCTCCATCATGGGATCCACACGACTATTGGAGGTTGTCAAGAAGAGCCAGCCATGTATAGTAGAGTTCTATGTATAGCGAAATAGGGAATGGCGTTGGTCATTTCAGCAGACTAGCCCTAGGTGAGGTAGATGATAGCTCGGATAGGTATCAGTAACCAAGAGGAGTCACTTGCAGGGTAGACTAGAGTCTAGGATGTTAGCCTCAGGCTAGAAGAATATGGGATCAAAGGGAGAGAAGATCCAAGCATGAGGAGGAAAACAACTTAGCAGAAGTTGTAGGTATAATCCATTGTAGAGAAAACCCTGCAAGGTGGCTGGTGAGATCGGGTGAATTAGTGAGTTGGTGGATTTACGAAAGTGATTTCACATAGAGCAGGGTATCAAACCTTGGTAGTGAGGACCTAGAGTGGATTAGGGGAATAGTGAGAGGAGCATTCCCTGGTTAGGCTAGGAAGAAAGCCTTGGAGTGAGTCAAGCTGACTCAAGCAATCTAGGATCCTTCCTATTAGGCATGCTATGGGCTTGGGAAGTGCACTCCCTCTCTGCTAAGCCTTGGACAACTTCTTTTAACCCTCTCACTAAACCACATAATGTGCGTCCAGTTTGAGTCACACTCATCAATCTCCCTCTTCATTTTTGGGAGCACTCTTGTTATGAGGCTATCGGTAACTCTATTGGTCATTTCCTGAAGGTCGATGAAGCTACGTCCTCAATGAAAAACACTACCTTTACCCACATTCTTGTGGACATTGACATCTCCTCTCCTCTCCCGGGAGATGTGGTTCTTATGGTGGGGGATAGGCCTTGGACTCAACTACTAGATTTTGAGGGCCTCCCCTTCCGCTGCAAGAGATGCTTCTCTACCGATCATCTTACTTCGGACTACTCTATTTCACGCCAGAAAGGTGCTTCTACTTGGTGGAATAATGCTACTGTTGACCACTTAACAGTCAATGCTCTTGACTCTGCGTCTGTTGGCTCCTCTCATGAAGATGATGTCAATGTTTTAGCCTTTCACTGCTACTACTGCTCCTTTTTTGGCCTCATCTCCTGAGGTCCCCTCTTATGCTTCTCCTGTTCTGCAACCACAGGCTGCTACTACTGGATCTGCGTTTGTTGTTGTTGTTTTGTCACAGCTTGCTGCTACTCTTGAACAACCTCTTGCTTTTCTTTTGCAGCACTCTATTGACACCTCTATTTGTAACCCTACGAGGTCCCTTCTGGTTGATCTCTCTAGACCTAATGACAACATTGCCTAAACTGTGGTTACTCACAAGCAGAAAGGGAAGTCTTCTCCCCTATCCCAAACCCCCCCTCATTGGGGTATGGGTGGCTCTTCCCCTCTTATGTGGGGTATTTTTTCTCTCCGGTTGGATAGGATTCCTTGCCTGTTTGACTATGTTTGTTTCTATCTGCCTTTGGGTTGTTGTTCTTTTTTCCAACATCACCTCTATTGATGTTTCTTGTTTTATGTTGATAGTTTTTTACTATGTTAAGGGTCAGTGCCCTAGTTAACGTTTCTTTACTAATCAAAAACATTGGGTTCCAATAAAGAAGTAATATTAATGATGACATGGGAAGATTTATAGGGGTTTTATTAACCTTGCATACCAATCATGAGCTTCATATTTGAACAGTAGATTTCTTAAGAAATATTAAGGCATGTTTAGTGCTTGTAATTTCTTAAGTATAGGTGGGTAGCATCTCAATGTAGAACCTGCTACTTATTTGTCATTGGAGAAAAATGTGGAGGTCTGACTAGATTTTGAGAGTAGGGACATTACTTCCTTTTTCAAAGCCATGAAATGAAAATATGATTTGTTGTATTGTTAATTCATGAATAGCTAGGAGGAAGGCCATGTGCAAGTGGATAGTGTGATACTTTAAGTGTTTAAAGAATAAATTACTTAAGTCATGAGTATTTCACAAATCTCACATTAATAGATATATACAATAAGTTAGTTATTATTCACACATAATTTTGTTATTATTTTGTACCTTATATTCAAAATAGCAAGAAGGAAGCTAGCTAAACTTAAATCACTATGAGCAATCATCATTATAATTAGAAAATACCCAAGTGAATATCATGAGCGTACTAATGAAATTGGAGATTAAAATTATTAACAAGATATTGAAAATCATACTTTTTGTAATACCCTAAAAATGGTCATCTAAACCATGAGCCCCTAATCTCGACAATATCACCAAGGTCCTAACCCAAGGCAATTAAATCAATCTTGAGCACATTAATTAATTCTTTAATCATCAAATGTCACATGGCAAATCAATAAATCAATATTAATTAAATATTTATTTAATTAACTAAATCATTCAAAGTAAATCATTTTTAAACAATTATCCTATTTATTTTATTGAATATCCTAGCATATTTAATTAAATAAATCAATTTGCCATTAAATCATCAAAAAAGGAATTAATTGATAAAAAAGAATTAAAATTTGAGAAAAGAAATCAATTGGAGATAATCTTGAAAAACAAATTAAAAATTGATAAATAATCTCATAGAAAGCAATTAAAACAATTAAATATTAAAATTGAATGAAATAGAGAATAAATCAGTTTTTTTCCTGATTTTATCTTAATTTTAGTTCAATTTCCTTTAAAACTGAGAAAAGCATCCAATCACATCAATTCACCTGGATTGTGCTTCCTCTTGGAAAATCTTGATCGCTCATCATCATTTGATCTCAGCCGTTGGTTTCTTTCTGAATTTTCTATAAATTCAGGCTCTCATCTCTCATTCAAGGATCCTGGAGAATATATTGTTATTATGTTGTTTTTTCTCTAGGTTCATTGAGAATTTGCATTGAGATATTAAATATTAGTTATTTCATATTGTTTAAATCATTTAGCTTAAATATTCATATATTGCTTAAATCATGTTAGATTAATCTTGCATATCTAGCTTACATCTTGCATCCATTTAGCTCATATTCATGCTCATATAGATTTAATCATCCTTCATTTAGGCGTTGTCTAGTCATTGGATAGCTTAGCAATCTGAGAGAAATCTAAATTCACATCTACTAGAAGGCAATAGGTCACTTTGTAATGGTTTAATATTTATTGATTATTGATTTATTAATCATGCATCTAAACTAATCATGCATCTACTGACTTAATTGAAGTGTTGTGTATTTAGATATAGATACAGATACAGGTCCACTTTTCACACACAATTTTGGCACCCACCATGGAGCGGAAGACTATTTTTTTTCAGCCTCCAAGACTAACTGTTTATTTTTATTTTTTTTCTATTTTTTTGAATTTTTGGATTTTTTTCTGTATAGTTTCTACATAATATCGTACGATATTTCCCATAGTGTCAGATGACAAACTCTAATTATTGTACAATCCTATACAAATTATCGTACGAGTCAGTGAGAATTGTCGTACGATTCTGTATTTTGTTGGGTTAAAAACAAAACAAAAAAAATATTTCATTCTTTAGGTTTTCTGTTCAATTTTGATTACACTGATGCTGACCCTAGCTGGTTACCTATTTATCTAAAGAATTTTTGCAGCCTAACCAGTTTCTTGCAGAATGCTTGTCAAGAATTTGTCAAAGAATAAAAACAACATGACTACTGATGTGTTGTTTTTACAGGTTGCCTAAAAAAAATCAACCAAACATCGTGTATTCTTTAAATTCATTTTTAGGCACCTAAATTGCTATCTAGTTAAAAAACAAATTTGTATTTCATGTTTTAAGAAAATTCTGAGAGGTAGGAGAGTATGCTCTTGTCTGTATAGACAATCAGAAATCCAGACCCTTGAGGCGTTTTCTTTAAGTTTGATATTTGTATATCTTTAGTGGGCCTACCCTCCCGAGGAGCTAATAACTCTATAGCCATTACAGCCGATGAGAGGGGAACGACCCAAGTGGGAACAAATAAACGGCAAGTACTCCAACCCATTATAAAACAAATGTGATTTGATAAAAATCAAGTCAACGACAATGCTCGGGAATAACTCTCCTCTGTACCTTTGGGTATATTAAACCTTGGTTTTCAAGGCTGGGAAACCTCTTAATTGAGTTTATACCTTGATGCGCTGAACGGACCCCTTACTAGATCCAATTCAAATTAGAAGCTACCCGATTCACCTCCGAAAGGGGGATAATCTTTGTGCAAGAGAGATAGTAACCCTCCCATGATACTTGTCATTTCATGCCCCCATTAGCGTTTGGAGTTGACTAATACGACATTGAGAATCCATTGCTTGAGACTCAACGATGATATTTTGATTAGCTATTGGGTGTGTACCTGAGTCTACAAGCAAAGGTTTTCTTCTCTCACCAATTTCCATAGGGTTTGCATGTTCTTGTAGCGTCATAAATTGTACGCACTTGCTAGGGTGGTACAATTTCACACCTAGTTTAGCACCCGCCTTGGCGCATTTTGCATTTTGCATTGCATTTCCCCTTAGCGCTTAATTAATTAAATTAATTAGGTCTAAGGTCCTATTTCATCATCTCCCACATCATAAAGTTGGGCCCTTTCATTAAAGTGTGCCCCTTTCATTTTATTCTTCCAATACATCATTTAATCAAAAACCCTAATTAGGTCCTATTTTGAACTTGGGGGCTTGATTTCGGGGGTCAAAACATCTCGAAATCACCTGTAACTTCGGGATTCTCTCTAAAATCATCATATCCGACGACCCTGAAAATTTGGTGAAAAGTTGTCGGGACAATGGCGCCCGGCATGCACATGGTCCCGGACATTTTTCCCGAAATTTTAGGAGCACAACCCAATCATAAAATAAAGCTTAACCCCAAGAAATTGGCGGGAGATTCAATCTCTAGGTCGGCCAAAAGTTGGAATTAAGACCTAGGGTTTCATATATAAGAGCTCTCTTTCTTCATTTGAAAGGATCCGATTTTCGTTTTCAGGAACCTCATATGCAGCAAAAGAGAAGATCTTTGAGGACTTCAACAACATTCAACATCCTTCTATCAAGCATTTATCAATTTCATTCATCCATTTAGGGCTTGGAAGACATTGAAGAACAATAGGAGATTACCGACTGAAGATTGGCTTGTACTCCTCCCTTGAGGGTTGGGTATGATTTCATGTTGTTTTCATGTCTTTGCATAAGCTTCAACATATCCTTTATTCATGCTTTAGATCACTTTGCATCTTGATTTAGAGCATTTACATTATCATTTATGAGCAATTAGGGTTTACTTTCTAGGTTGCTCTAGTTTGCTTACTTGCATCTTAGGACCTTGCACACACACTAGGTCTGCACACACAATACATTTTACAATACAACATGGCTATTCGTGGAGGTGGAAATCACCGAAGCGGGGGTTTGACTAAGGCAAAACCTTATATAGCCGCCCAAACATCTTTTCAGATATAAGTGCAGGTTTCGGGACTCGGACGACGCCGCAGGTTGCAGATCTGGGAATAGCAGGTCGAGACAGCACTCCGCACCAAATTTCAGAGCAAAAGACCAGGACAGGGGCGTGGGGCGCCCTGGTCCTACCAGGACAGGGGCGTTGGGCGCCCTGGTCCCTGACACAGGGGCGCTGGGCACCCTGGTCCTCCTGACAGACAGCATTTTCAGCATTTTTGACAGCTTTTCCAGAGTGCAAAACAGCAGTTTCCGGAGCAGTTTCAGGGGCAGAATCAGGACAGTGGCGCCCACGCCCCTGTCCTGAACATTTTCAGTCAGATTTCAACTCCGGGTACGCATTTGCATTCTTGTCTTGTCCTTGTGTTTACAACTTTCCATTGTTTAAGTTCAATTCTGCAATCTTGTTATTAGTTCATACTTGCACTTTGGGGTTAGGGATTGAACTTGCATTATTTTATCTTTCAATTACAACAAAGGAATAGAAATCCTAATAGGTAGCCCGTGGCTCTCTCTTCCACAAAAAGAAGTAGCCAATTGTGCGATACCTCTAGGCTCTTTCGTATTCCACAAATGTGTGATTGAAAGTGAGATTAGGGCATGTTTGCTTAGTGTCACTTTTTCCCCCACACATTTTGGTGAACCCAACGTGAATCTATCATTGCTTCCTCTTGCATTGCATTTGTTAGATCTAGATCTAGATTTAGTGTGTTTTCATTTCATTTTCATTAAAAAGAAAAAAAAAAAGTGTTTTTCTTTGCATTGTGTGTTTAAATTTTATGCAATTTCAAAATGTCAGATTTTTATTTGCAAGATGTTCATGTTTGTGATGATTATGAGTTAGATGAAGCTTTAGATGAATTTTTGAAACCTAAATATACCAAACCTTCATTTTACCAAAAACTCATAAACATTGTTACTATGCCATTTCGTTGTGATGAGAAAGATAAGTCGAATGATTCCTCTCAAGGGTACATTCCTATCAGCTCTTCCACTAAATCTAGTAACATGGTTGTTTTCAATGATCCCCTCTATGAAGAGATATCTCCTTTTGAATCAAAAGATAAACCTTTTAATAGATATGATCATGCTTTGTTGAATGATGCCCTTGATGCCTTTGTGTCCCCTAAAAAACACTCCCTTCATGAGGATCCTTTTGTGCAAGAAGATGACATTATCCCTACATTTCCTAGTGATGGCCTTTCCTTTTCCAACAAAATTCCCACTAGAGATGATGAATTAATGGTAAATTCTTACCCTTCTCCTAAAGTTGGTCTTACCCATAAGCATCCCTTAGAGAAAGAAGATGAAATAATAAGCAATTTCCTTAATTCTCTCTCCCCTAAAGATCATATTGAACATATTTTGAGGAAAGAGGATGAGTTTAACACATCTATTGATGCTCTCCCTCCTAAGGATGAGGAATTAATAAACAATGTTATCTCCTCTCCCGAAATTGACAATACTTCAAACATTCCTTTCAACAACTTCACTATTTGGGATGAACCATTAGAAGAAGGTATAGATTATTCTTTACCCCTAGCCAAAGGGGATGAAATCAAGATTGAAAACTCCCTTGATAGTTTCTCACCTTCCTTGAATCTCAATTATTCTCCCTCTCCTCAACTTGGTCCTACTCATAAGGAAACCCTAGTTCAAAGCAAGATGGTTAACATCTCTTTCAAAGATCTCCCTCTCAAAAGTGAGACTTTAGAGAGTAATGTTGACTCTTCTCCTAGAGAGTTTATTCCCCATGTAGATCATTTGATGATAGAGGATGATATGACCTTTCCTAGTATTACTCTTCCTACTAGAACATCAATGCCTATCCCTTGTCTCTCTCCTAAAATTGATTTAATCTGTGATAAGATTTTAGTGCAAGAGAAGACTATCAATAATTCTTCCAACACTTTTGTTCATTCCTCTAAACCATCCTCAATCAATTTGATACACGTGAATGAAACAACTAACAAACCTCTCTTCACTGTCCAAGGTGCTTGTCCTTCTCAAAATTCTCAACCTTTAAATAAGCCTATCTTAGTGGTTCAAGGTGGTTATGCTAATGATTCTTTTTGCACTCCTAAGAAACCTGTTATTACTGTGCAAGGAGGTTATTCCTCTAAGAGCCCTTATGAGTATGCTAAGCAATTGACTAGAGAGAGTTATCATGCGGTTGCCCATACTTATAATACTAGAAACAATAGGCAACCTAATCCTCCTCTAGTTATCCCAACTTCACTTCCTCCTTCCCAACCTATTCTTCCTCAAGCTCCACATATTTCACAAGTTCTTGGTAAGGAATATGATCTCATAGAACAACTTAAAGCTACCCCTGCTAAGATATCCCTTTGGGATCTGATCCAAACTTCTTCCGCTCATCATGGAATGTTACAAGATGCCTTGAAAGATTTGAATGTTCCTCCACCTAATACATCTAGTAATATAGTGTCTTTGGTTAACTCTGTGATGAATCCTAAAGCTCAAATTGTGTTTACCCAAGATGAGTTGCCTACTAGTGAAATTCAACATCAATATGATCCCTTGATGATTGTGGTTATCATAAATGACACTGCTATAAGACGAACACTGGTAGATAATGGCTTTGGCCTTAATGTGTGTAGCATTAATCTATTGCATAAGATGAATGTGGATACATCCCTTATTGAGCCTGACTCTCGTCCCATTCGAGGCTTTGATAATGTGGCTAAGTCTTCATTAGGTATTATCACCTTACCCATCATAGTGGGACCTGTTACTTTGCCTACTCCTATCCATGTTATGTCGGGAAATCTAACATACAACTTGTTATTAGGGAGACCTTGGATTCACGGTATGCAAGCTGTCCCCTCTACATTGCATAGACAAGTTAAATTCATTTATAACAATAAGACATATACCTTGATAGGTGATACTAATTTTCAAGCTTGTTTGCAAACATCTACTTCCAAAGGGAGTTCTTCTAAGCCTTCCTCTTCTAGTGATGACTCATTAAACAAGATACCTATGGATGAATCCTTACCCTCTGATAATCAAAATTCTTTGGATGAGTCTGAAGCTCCTGAAGAAGATCCTTCTCGACTTGAATATACGCATAAAAAGGCTTTTGATCCTGAGAAGGTTCTCACAGAAGACGATTGGGGATCTCTTGACTTTAATCCCACCTTTGTAGGTGAGTATAGGGTTCCTCCTAGAGAGTCTAAAGTTAAAAAGAAGGAAGAAACTAAAAATCAATCAATCTTACCTGAACCTATGAGCAATAATTTTGTAGCCGCTTCTCAAACTTCTTCTCCTCACACCTCTAATTATGAAGAGTTTGATTCTTTGTCTTATGAAAAACCACCTTCTCTTCCTGAAATGGCTGATCGTTATGGTCGTGGTTTTCGCATTTTTGCTAAGCATGGGTATCATGGAAATGGTTGTGGCGCTCATGAACAAGGGATAAAAGTTCCTCTAGAGACTAATTGTCACAGTTATGCCTTTGGACTCGGCTATAATCCCTGCAAATGTACCAAAGCATCTAAAAGACCATCTCTCAATGTAAATGCTATATTTAGTAGTGATGATGATCTCACTTCAACTAAATCATCTTCTACTTCTATCAACTCTCATTCCCCTCGTAAGGAAATCTTGGCAATAAACAAATCTCTTTATGAATTCCCTCAAATTTCTAAATCCACTTATGAATCTTTACTCCTATTCATCATAAAGTCCTTTCCTCTAGGGATAAGGCTCTAATAAATTACACTTATCCCTCTTCTATGATTTCATGTGACTTTTCTTCTTCAATTTTCATCATTTTATACATGTTTTTGATCTCACTGATAGTTGAGCATTTAACATGTCATATTCAAATACATAATTTAGTCTATCATGTCTTTAAATAACATTAATGGCTATTATGTTGCTCATCATTATGTGACATTGGTAGCTCATTTACTGGGGGCTCATTGTCATTCATGATGGTACAATTTCAAGTGCAATCATATTTTATAAGCAACATAATAGCCTAATTTTCTTGTTCCTATGGGGACAAGAATGATTTCATACATCTCTTCTTTTGCTTATGTCCAAATCTCTCCCTAGAAGATTGTGTAAGTCCTTCTCAGTGTCCTTATCCTTGGGAGGCAATGATCTTTCTTTATTTTTATCTAAGGATCCACTTTTTCCTATTTTGTGGATGGTGTGGACTTTATTACTTGATGTTATGCCTTGTACGCATTTGTTGTTGTTTGTTCAAGGGTTCTCTCTTACAAGAGGTGTAAGTCCTTGACTACAACCTCTTTTGCACTTGGTAAAATACATCCATAACGAATTCACTCTCCTAATTGGGTTAAAAAGAGCGTCATCCTTCATTAAGAATCACTTTCACCTCGCAAAAGAAGGAAGTATTGCATTCTCATTCCCTTCTTTGTCTTATTCTAGAAGATGTTATATTTGTCTAAGACAATTCCTCTCGGGGATAGATGTCTTTTGTACAAAGATCTCTTCTCCTCTAAGGATCTCCTTTACACATACTACAAGATATCCCTTTTCAACTATCTTATCCTTGCTTAAAGAGTGCAAAACTCTCTTGCTTGGATCTATGACATTGTTGCATGTTTGGGGTATCTTCTTTTGTGATGAAGGTAGGTATCCTTGTTCTACTTTGCTTATGACATAAAAATTACACTTTTTGAGCAATGGGTCATTCTCGGAACCAAAGCACAGACTCTTAGAGAGAGATGTCTCCATTTTTCTTTTATGCAAGGTGATTATTCTCGAAACCAGAGCACAGACTCTTAGAGCGAGATGTCACGCTTTTGTACTATACATATACAGGTTGTAGCATACTCGGGCATAGACTCCTATGAGATGCTTCTAACCTCACTTACACACACATGCACGAGGTTGAGTGGAACTAGCGGCATAAGGCTAGACTTTCTCACTCTCCTCCCTTACATGGATCAACTAGATAGACTCTAGGGGCTAGTTTTCCATGTCCTTTTTCCCATGGATCACCTAGACAAGATCTAGGGGTGAGAAGTCCATGTTTACATCCTTCATCTTGTGTTAGAGAACTCTCAAATCCTCACACTCTTTGTTGTGTTGGAATTGAGATTTAGTCCTCTTTCTTACCAAATGATTCTCCATTAGTTTTTGATCTCATATCAAATCTTCTTGTGAGCATTTGTCATCAATTTTCTTTAACAATTCGGAGTGGTAAACATGATACCCTGTTTCAACTCACTAAAATTAGCAAGCTGAAACAGGGGGGGGCATATAGCTACCCTCAAATTTTCATCACCTTCCTTAGTAAGCATTAGGTGATTTTGTGATCTAACGTGTGTTTTGTAGGGTGCGGTTCCTAACTGTGTACTGCAGATACTGCTGGGGGCTTCGTTCGACAGACTTATGGATATATCCTTTTTCAAATAATGTTTACTTTTCTGTACTTTAGCTTGCATATGCACGTAGTGTTCATATGACCGCTAAAGTGGGGGCTCAATGTAGCGTCGTAAATTGTACGCACTTGCTAGGGTGGTACAATTTCACACCTAGTTTAGCACCCGCCTTGGCGCATTTTGCATTTTGCATTGCATTTCCCCTTAGCGCTTAATTAATTAAATTAATTAGGTCTAAGGTCCTATTTCATCATCTCCCACATCATAAAGTTGGGCCCTTTCATTAAAGTGTGCCCCTTTCATTTTATTCTTCCAATACATCATTTAATCAAAAACCCTAATTAGGTCCTATTTTGAACTTGGGGGCTTGATTTCGGGGGTCAAAACATCTTGAAATCACCTGTAACTTCGGGATTCTCTCTAAAATCATCATATCCGACGGCCCTGAAAATTTGGTGAAAAGTTGTCGGGACCATGGCGCCCGGCATGCACATGGTCCCGGACATTTTTCTCGAAATTTTAGGAGCACAACCCAATCATAAAATAAATCTTAACCCCAAGAAATTGGCGGGAGATTCAATCTCTAGGTCGGCCAAAAGTTGGAATTAAGACCTAGGGTTTCATATATAAGAGCTCTCTTTCTTCATTTGAAAGGATCCGATTTTCGTTTTCAGGAACCTCATATGCAACAAAAGAGCAGATCTTTGAGGACTTCAACAACATTCAACATCCTTCTATCAAGCATTTATCAATTTTATTCATCCATTTAGGGCTTGGAAGACATTGAAGAACAATAGGAGATTACCGACTGAAGATTGGCTTGTACTCCTCCCTTGAGGGTTGGGTATGATTTCATGTTGTTTTCATGTCTTTGCATAAGCTTCAACATATCCTTTATTCATGCTTTAGATCACTTTGCATCTTGATTTAGAGCATTTACATTATCATTTATGAGCAATTAGGGTTTACTTTCTAGGTTGCTCTAGTTTGCTTACTTGCATCTTAGGACCTTGCACACACACTAGGTCTGCACACACAATACATTTTACAATACAACTTGGCTATTCGTGGAGGTGGAAATCACCGAAGCGGGGGTTTGACTAAGGCAAAACCTTATATAGCCGCCCAAACATCTTTTCAGATATAAGTGCAGGTTTCGGGACTCGGACGACGCCGCAGGTTGCAGATCCGGGAATAGCAGGTCGAGACAGCACTCCGCACCAAATTTCAGAGCAAATGACCAGGACAGGGGTGTGGGGCGCCCTGGTCCTGCCAGGACAGGGGCGCTGGGTGCCCTGGTCCCTGGGACAGGGGCGCTGGGCACCCTGGTCCTCCTGACAGACAGCATTTTCAGCATTTTTGACAGCTTTTCCAGAGTGCAAAACAGCAGTTTCCGGAGCAGTTTCAGGGGCAGAATCAGGACAGTGGCGCCCGCGCCCCCATCCCGAACATTTTCAGTCAGATTTCAACTCCGGGTATGCATTTTCATTCTTGTCTTGTCCTTGTGTTTACAGCTTTCCATTGTTTAAGTTCAATTCTGCAATCTTGTTATTAGTTCATACTTGCACTTTGGGGTTAGGGATTGAACTTGCATTATTTTATCTTTCAATTACAACAAAGGAATATAAATCCTAATAGGTAGCCCGTGGCTCTCTCTTCCACAAAAAGAAGTAGCCAATTGTGCGATACCTCTAGGCTCTTTTGTATTCCACAAATGTGTGATTGAAAGTGAGATTAGGGCATGTTTGCTTAGTGTCACTTTTTCCCCCACATAGTTGTGATTGGAGTTATTCAGATTACGTGTTTTCTGTGTTTTCATCCCTCAAAACTAAAACTGAAATACTAAAATTGGAGAAAACAAATCAACAACTCAATGATCAAAACTTTGTCTATATCACAAACAAGTATACCTTAGCTGTCAAAAACTCAATCTGCCTCAAAACTGGTCATACTCAGTCATTGAAAACTTAGAATTTAGCCTTTGTCTAGTAAACAGTCGTATGAGTCTTCTGATTTATCATCCTGGTTCATTTTCTATGTCGTACAAAATTTCATCAGTCCTAATAGTCTTTTGTTTGAGCCTTCATCCTGTGTCATATTAGCCCTGATTGTCTATCGTCTGGGTCTGAGAACTGTTGTTTAAGCCTGAATCATGTGTCGTACGATAAAACTTTGCACTAAATAGTCTTTCATTCCAGACATACGCATCTGTCGTACGATACTAGGCAACAACTCGTACGAAACAATATTGTCATTATCCTAAAGGTATTATACTATCGTTTGGTCCTGTAAAACCCGTCGTACGGATCTCTGATTTTACCAGTCCCGAATAGTCAAACTTGACTAAACCAGTCTACAACAAGCATAAAACTAGTTATCATTCTCCTAAGCATAAACAACCTTGAAAGTGTACCCCTACTGTTGTATTGCATGATTTTGTCGATCATCTCTCAGCTAGTTCAAACAACATCTTATCAAACCTAGGCTAACTTAGATAACGTCTTACACAGGATATATCATTCCTGAAACTAGACTAGATCTTAGTTACTTCACTCAATCACTACGTTAAATGAACAACTAGATACAATTTGATCTTGACTTCTGCAACACATCTAGCTCTCAGTCCCATCGGTTGTAAATGCATGTTAAAACTAGTAGCTCTTCTAAAAATTCTGACAAAAGTAATCTAATCCCATGGCTACCTTAGCTCAAAAAATTCAAGATCTCAAGAAAGAAATATATGACATTCAAGCTCAACAACAAGATTCAATGACCCCTCTTGAGATAAAATTTCATGATATCAAGAACACTAGAATTCAAGAAATGCTAAAACAATTACATAAGATGGAACAAAAAGTAACTGAAAATCAAAATCAAAATCTCATACAAGATCACAAGACATCTTCACCAAGACAAAAAGACATCTATTCCCTAGATAGACAGTTTACACCTTTTTGGCAATCTATTGAGTCATATTTGGAAGAGCTTCTCAACAACAATCTTATCATATTACCTAAAAAGACCACATGGGGATGTGAAGTTTTGAGTAAATACTGTGCATACCATAGGCATAACAAACATAAGACTTCAATGTGTATGGAATTAAAATATAAAATTCAAGATCTCCTTGATGATGGTGTTATTGAAATCGAAGATCCTAATAATTCACCTAAAGAGAAACCATATGTCATTTCCAAACATGATCAAAATGATGAGCCTGTGTCTAGCAATGGCCCATGTGTAGCCTACATCTCTTCCATAATTCCTCCATCTCCTAAGGCTTCTCAACAACAATCCATACCATATCCCTCAAAGGATGAACCTAATGATGAAACTTCTCATGTTGACCCTCAAGGGCTATCTCAAGCGCCATCCCATCCAATGGTTGAAAAAGATCTTACCTCCGTAGAATCCCATGATGATCCCATTATACCTTTCCATTCTTCCAAGATCTCTTTCCATCACAAGAGAAAGGCATCCTTCCTAAGCAAGATCATGATGCCTCTTCCACCTTTTCAAATGATCCTATTCAAAATGAAGAGTCAAACACCTTTCCTACTCTATCCAATGGCCCTCTTCCATGTCAAGATCAAAGTATACCTTCATCTCCTTGTCATAATTCTCCACGTTCACCTTGTAAGGAAGTTAAGTAGCGGAAACAACTTCCTACACTAACCTTGAGAGGAGGGTAATGCAAAACTTTTTCAGATCGTTACAACAGTTACAGAAAATAGAAATAGATATAATAGCATTCATACCACAACACAGTGATTTACGTGGGGAAAACCCTTTCGGGAGAAAAACCCCACACTCCAAAAGTAGCTCAATATTTTATTCAGCAATCAAAATAGATTACAACATACTTGCAGAGCAAGCTCTTCACAGGAGTACCACTAGATTCAGAGATTCAGAGGCAACTCAATAGCCATAAGACTCTTACACACAACCTCTATGTCACACACCTCATAAATAGGAGATACAATATAGGAAACCGTCAAACGGTATTACAAAACCATGGGCTAAAACCACCCAATAAGGTGTAGCCGACCTTATCTCCCTTCTAGATGCCCTATGACATGTTAAAGCACACATCAACATGTGTCGCTCTCTTTTAAAGCTCATTTATGTATCCGATACAAATTATTTTTCCTATTTCAGGAGTACAAACTTCCGGAGGCCATAACTTGAGAACCGGGTGTCCGATTGACGAACCGTTTGAAACGCCGGAAAGCTCGCGAAGTGCTCTATCACCTCGTAACCAACTGCGTTGGTTACGGCCACTTTTTAGGGCGTTTCGGAGCCTCTAAAGCCCCCAAAATTAAGTTTAAACATTTTATCGCACCCCTCCAAGATGAAAACTTTAATATCTTCAAAACTACTTGTGACCTTGCAACGCAACTTTACCAGAATGCTTATCTAGCCAACCAGAAGCTTCAGGGAGAGTTTCGCACCATTTCGTGCTCAAATGAAAACTTACTATAAATAGTAACCTCGCATAAATGCAAGGTTGAGACACCATTTTTCCCAACAAATCTCCCACTTGTCGAACACCTTGTAGGAGCGGAAGGGAATGTCAACACAATGAATCAATTGCTAGGGGCCATAAGGCCCATAGACTTTGAACACCATCTGAACTTCTTTGTGCTCACAGCCTTAGTTAAAGCATCTGCAACATTCATCAAAGTTTCCACCTTAACTAGCTTCACCCTACCATCTTCGACCATATCTCTAACAAAATGATACTAAACATCAATATGTTTGGTCCGGGCATGAAATGTCGGGTTCTTAGCTAGGCTAATTGCACTCTAACTGTCACAGTAAACTGTCACTGTACCTTGTTTTATTCCAATATCCGAACACAGTCTCTTAAGCCAAATGGCCTCTTTACAAGCATGAGTAGCTGCCATATACTCTGCTTCAGTAGTGGATAAAGCAACCACAGCTTGTCGCTTACTCATCCAACTAATTGCACCACCAAACAAAGTAAACACATAAGCACTGGTGGATCTTCTGCTATCAATATCACCTGCCCAATCTGAATCCACATAACCATGGATATCAAGGGAAGTCATGTCTCCAACTGAATTACCATGATAACACAAAGAATACTCTGAAGTTCCCTTCAAATATCTGAAGACTCTTTTGACTGCATCCCAATGAACTCTACCAGGATTAGACATATATCTAGAAAGTACTCCCACTGCTTGGGCAATGTGTGGTCTAGTACAGACCATAGCATACATCAAGCTTCCAACCACACTCTGGTAAGGCACTCTGCTTATGTCTTCCATCTCCAATGGGGATGTAGGACAATCTAAAATAGATAGTTTCGTTCCAACTGTAAAAGGAACACTCAATGGTCTACAATTCTGCATGTTGAACCTCTGTAACACTGAATTCACATACTTACTCTGGCCTAGCCATAGCTTTCTGTTCACCCTATCTCTTCTAATTTCCATCCCAAGAATGTGCTTTGCTACACCAAGATCTTTCATTTCAAATTTAGCAGCGAGCTGAGACTTCAGTTCTGAAATCATACCTTTCCCTTTACCAATGAATAACATATCATCAACATACAATGCAATGAATAAGAAATGATCACCATCAGATTTATAATAAACACAGTGATCTGATTTAGAACGTTCAAATCCCAAACTCAACACATATGTATCAAATTTCTGGTACCACATCCTAGGACTTTGTTTGAGGCCATACAAAGATTTCTTCAATTTACAGACCAAATTACTTTTGCCTTTCACCACATAGTGCTCCGGCTGTGTCATATAAATATCTTCTTCCAAATCACCATGAAGGAAAGCAGTTTTCACATCCATTTGCTCAACCTCTAAATCATAAGCAGTAGCAATAGAAAGCAAAAATCTAATGGATGTCATTTTTGCAACAGGAGAAAATATCTCACCGTAATCAACACCCTCAACCTAAGAGTAGCCTTTTGCAACCAACCTTGCTTTATACTTCTCAATGCTTCCATCTGAACCAATCTTTTTCTTGAACACCCATTTACAACCAACAGATTTTCGTCCTTTAGGCAATGGTACAAGATCCCATGTATCATTCTTTTTCAAAGCTGTCATTTCTTCCTCCATAGCAATCTTCCAGGATTCTGCATCATTCATACCTAATGCCTCTTCTACAGATTTTGGTTCATCTACACTAGTATTCAGAGCAAAAATACATCTCCAATCATTAGGTGAATACCTTTCAGGTGGTTGTCTATGTCTTGTAGACCTTCGAACAAGCTGAGTTGGAGGTTCTTCCTCCTCTTTTGAAGATTCAGAGCTAGACGAGCTCTCCTCAACTTCTTGCCTATCTAGGGGTCTCGATTCAACTCTTTCAGGTGTAGAAGGAAGTTGAATCACATCTTCTTTTTTAGTCTGTTCTGGCTGTAATGTAATAGAAGGAGACTTAATTTCTCTAAAAATAACACTTCTTCTGTGAATTACCTTTTGTGCAACAAGGTCCCAAAGCTTGTATCCTTTCACACCATAACTATACCTGATGAAGATACATTTCACAGCCTTGTTCTCCAACTTTGTTCGCTTCTCCTTTGGCACATGTGCATATGCCTCGCAACCAAAAACTCTAAGATGTCTCAATGAAGGCTTGTGACCTGACCATGCTTCCATAGGCGTTTTATCAACAAGAGCTGATATAGGAGACCTCTTAATCAGGTAGCAAGCAGTGGCAACAGCTTCAGCCCAAAACTTTGGTTCGAGACCAGCACCACTCAACATACTCCTAGCCTTCTCCATCAGTGTCCTGTTCATTCTTTTTGCAACTCCATTCTGCTGTGGAGAATACGGAGTTGTCTTCTGCCTGTTAATTCCACAGTCTTTACAAAATCTATCAAAATCATTAGAGCAAAATTCACCGCCATTATCAGTTCTCAAACATTTTATTTTATTTCCAGTCTGCAACTCAACCATTGCTTTAAATTCTTTAAAACAACTAAAAACTTCAGATTTACTCTTTAGAAAATATACCCATGTCCTTCTACTAAAATCATCAATAAATGAAACATAATATGTGGATTTTCCAATCGAAAAGACATCTACTGGACCAAACACATCAGAATGGATAAGATCCAAAACACCACAAGTTTTATGAGAACTCGAGTAAAACTGAACGCGGTTTTGTTTTCCATAAATGCAATGCTCACAAAAATCAAAGTCAAGATTACAGTCATTCAAACCTTCAACAAGGTTTTTATTTTTCAAGGTCCTTAGACCCTTTTCTCCAATGTGGCCAAGTCTCTGGTGCCATAACATAGTCTTCTCTACAGGTAACTTTGCTTCAGACGAAAGAGCACCCTTAGGTACCCAAAAACCATTTCCATCTGCTGAAGGTGAAACCTTCAAATCTTCCAGTGAATTATCCGCAGATTTACTTTTTACAGAAGTGCTATTACACTCAACAGTGTATGCTTCAAGCTTATACAAAGTGCCAAACCTGACACCTCTAGCAACTACCATAGCACCCTTAATCATCTTACATCCTGCTTCAGAAAAGACTACCTGCACACCCGCATCTATCAGTTTGCTCACAAATAACAGGTTTCGTTTTAATCCAGGGATATGCAGCACACCATTAATCCTTTTTATTCTACCATCAGAAAACCTGATTCTAACTTTACCTCGACCAACAATGTCTAGATGTGAATCATCACCCAAGTACACCTTACCTCCATTAAATCCTTCATATTCAGAAAACCAATCTCTATTGGAAGTCATATGAAAAGATGCACCTGAGTCAATTAGCCAGGCATCATTACTTGCATGAGTCGCCAAAGCCGCAATAAAGGCATCGCCATCTTCCTTGTCGGACTCAGAATCAGAATCGAACTTTTTCTTTTTCTTCTTCTTCTTTTCTTCTTTGCAGTCCTTACGGATGTGACCCGGTTTACCACAGTTCCAGCAAATGACTTTGGACTTTCCAGGAGATTTCGATCTCCCTTTGGATTTGGACTTGTCACGCTTCTCATTCTTCTTGCCTTTCTCCTTAGGTCTTCCACGAACGGTTAGGGCTTCCTTTAAACTGATGGATACCTTCCTTCACATCTCTTCACCGAGTAGGGCACCCACCACGTCTTCAGATTTCAAAACAACAGAAGTACTACCGATAGCCATAACAAGAGAATCCCACGAATCAGGCAAAGAACAAAGCAAGATCTGACATTTCTCCTCCTCGTCCATCTTAACACCGATGGATACTAATTGAGCCACCAACATATTGAATGCTTCCAGGTGGTCTGCAATTCGTCCACCCTCTTCCATCTTCAAGGAATACAATTTATTTCTTAAGAAAATTTGATTTAATAAAGATTTCACTTGATACATCTCACCAAGCTTAGTCCATAGCTTCTTTGCAGAGTTCTCTTCATGGACATTGATTAGAACAGAGTCTGCCAGGCATAGTCTGATTAGACCCTTGGCTTTTCGGTCCATAACATCATACTGAGCTGCCGCAGTAGGATCTGAGGGCCTTTGGACATTCGCATCAACAGCATCCCAAAGATCTCGATCTATTAGCAGATCTTCCATCTTCAGCTTCCACATCTCAAAATTACTTCCATTAAATTTCTCCACCTCTATTCTCCCTGACGAACTCGCCATATGAATATTCCTACAACAAGATCAAAAAGTGTCTTCTGCACAAGCTCCCACTCAAATCTGGATTAGTTCAAAAAACCCAACTGCCCACAATTGAAACCAAAGGTGATTAGGCTCTGATACCACTTGTAAGGAAGTTAAGTAGCGGAAACAACTTCCTACACTAACCTTGAGAGGAGGGTAATGCAAAACTTTTTCAGATCATTACAACAGTTACAGAAAATAGAAATAGATATAATAGTATTCATACCACAACACAGTGATTTACGTGGGGAAAACCCTTTCGGGAGAAAAACCCCACACTCCAAAAGCAGCTCAATATTTTATTCAGCAATCAAAACAGATTACAACATACTTGCAGAGCAAGCTCTTCACAGGAGTACCACTAGATTCAGAGATTCAGAGGCAACTCAATAGCCATAAGACTCTTACACACAACCTCTATCTCACACACCTCATAAATAGGAGATACAATACAGGAAACCGTCAAACGGTATTACAAAACCATGGGCTAAAACCACCCAATAAGGTGTAGCCGACCTTATCTCCCTTCTAGATGCCCTATGACATGTTAAAGCACACATCAACATGTGTCGCTCCCTTTTACAGCTCATTTATGTATCCGATACAAATTATTTTTCCTATTTCAGGAGTACAAACTTCCGGAGGCCATAACTTGAGAACCAGGTGTCCGATTGACGAACCGTTTGAAACGCCGAAAAGCTCGCGAAGTGCTCTATCACCTCGTAACCCGCTGCATCAATTACGACCACTTTTTAGGGCGTTTCGGAGCCTCTAAAGCCCCCAAAATTAAGTTTAAACATTTTATCGCACCCCTCCAAGATGAAAACTTTAATATCTTCAAAACTAGCTGTGACCTTGCAACGCAACTTTATCGGAATGCTTATCTAGCCAACCAGAAGCTTCAGGGAGAGTTTCGCACCATTTCGTGCTCAAATGAAAACTTACTATAAATAGTAACCTCGCATAAATGCAAGGTTGAGACACCATTTTTCCCAACACACCTCAAGGATCCATCATGCCTACAAAGCCCTCTCATGATCCTACAAGTCAAAATATTTATAAATGCAAAGGGGTAGACCTTCACAAGCAAGAATCCCTCCGTGTTTAAGAAAATATTAAGGGTCATGGCCTCAGTGACATTCCTCAAGATGGTGGTATCCATACTAAAACAAATTCTAGGTACACGCCTTCCCCTTCATCTCTTCCATCCATTTTAGGACCCTATATTCCTTCATCCCTTGTACAGGATCAACAAAGGCATACATATTCACATACCTTCCATCCATCCAAAAGGACACAAAGTTTCACTGAGCAAAAAAAAGCAAAATCAAAAGCTATATGGGTTCCTAAGGCACTTGTAGAAGCAATATGTTCCAAGAAACTACAAAAGCACGAAAAATTAGAAACCATGTGGATCCCTAAGCATCTCCTTGAAGCACAACTGTCTAAAGAAAAATACAAATCAACAGCCAAGATTGTTGTTCCTCCATCCAAACCTTCCAAATCTATTTCTCCATCACCTCCTTCATCCATTTTGGATCTTTATGCCCCAAAATCCCTGATTGTTCCTCCATCCAAATCTCAAAATCTGAGATCCACTTTTCCTCCATCAATCCACCATCCCTCAAGATGTGTGCCAATGGTGATCCCCCAAATGTTTCCATTCACTCATGCACCAAACTTTCAATATCTGGTCCATTATCCAACATGTCCTTTTCATCCTTCCGTACCCCTTATCCAATCCTTTTCATAAGACTTTACCCAAGTTTCATCGCAAAATCAAAAAAAAATAAGGAAATCAACATTGGAGATGCTGGACATGTACACTTAGCCGAGTCCTTCTTGGAAAGAAATCTTTATGCTAGACCAGTGAACTATCTACACAAAACTCCCTGGCCCTATGAATAACATGCACCTTCAATGATACTATATCTAACGGTTGGGTTAGTTTAGCATTTTCTTTTTGTACTTCATATCATTTTCTTAAAAGCACTGCATTGCATATAGTTTCTTTTTCAAATGCATCGCATTCACAAAAACATTTCATTTGCATATAGTAGCATCAATGAAACAAGGCAATTGTCCAAGTTTATCATTTGTTTGCATTCAAGACAAACAAGGGTTGTCTCCTTTCTTAGATATTCAGACATGAAGTCCTTGAGGTCATAAGGTCATTCATTTTTAACATTACCCTGTGACGACACTTTACTTATGGTTGGGTAGTGATTTCACTATTTGAGACTTGCTAACCCAAAATCTATCAATTGCTATATCTCAAACACATTAATAAAATCTCTAATTCATTCTAGATACCTAGTTGATCATATGACTAGTGAAAAATCTAACATTCTACTTCAGTGCTGCTATGATTGTCACACCCAAGTAGGTTTCATTACTTACAAGTCAAGGCAAGAAAAAAAAAAGTGCTATGCCAAATATTCATCTCAAGGCAAAAGATAAATAATATATAATTGAAATATCACGCATACAAGTACGACAAAAAGCTTGACTATGGGAACATGCCAGTAACTCCATCAGGGCTATGGACGCCTACTGGTAATGGAGCAATATTCGATAAATTACAGTCTATAACCTCGTCAAAGCTCTAAAAGCTTGATGGCAGCAAGGCTCTATTCGGGATGCTTTTGAAGTTAGAATAATCCATGTAGCTAGTCATATAGGATGCTAAGGATCTTTAGTGAACACAAGAGCAGGAATTAACTCATTTGCACTCACATGGGGAAAATAAGATCAAAGTTTCAAGAACCAATGGGGAAAGTTTTTTGCGTCTCCATTTGTAAATCCTAGTTACTTAGTGTGTTAATTTGGATGTTCCAAGGGACCTTAAGGATCGATTGACCGCTTCTCTATAAAATGTTTTGTACCTCCAATTCAATTGATGTATTACAAAGTACTAAACAAACATCGTCATCCTTGTTCAAATAGGAAATGCATCTTCATCATGCATATTGCATTAACATAGGTCATATCGAAAATTCATTGTCTCCACATGCATTCTGCAAATCATCATGTCATACATACTAGGGGCATAACTGAGAAAATCTTTTTTTTTTTAAATCATAAAATGTCCTGAACAAACTCCTAAAAATCATAAAATGTCTTGAACAAACTCCTAAAAATCATAAAATGTTCTGAACAAACTCCTAAAAATCATAAAATGTCCTAAATAAAATCTTAAAAATTAAAAAAACTCAAAATTTAAAATTTAAAAACTGAAAAATCGAAGCAAGAAAGCATAGACTATCCATCAAACTAAATCAACATCAGACAAACTATCAAATTTTGCAATCAAACTTATCTCATGTCTTATTAATCTATCTATCAAACTCTATCAAACATCAACATGTCTTATACAAGGAAGGGTACACTCGAAACCAGACAGATCAGTCTTATACGGGGTACTTACTCTTTGAAACCAGACATTCCTATCAATGATCACATAAATCAAAACAATGATAGATCAATATGACTGCTAGATTTTGTCCAAGTTAGTCTTATCTCTTGTACTGAAATTTTGTATCTTTGCTTTAGCTTGTACATATCTTTTAGTCACTTTCGTGACATCCTGGTTCTTTTAGAACCCTCATGGCTTAAAACTGATCATTGTCCTAGTCTTAGGGTAATCGACTGAGCAATTTTCATGTCCTAAGTAGTATCAACCAAGTCATCTTTTAGTCAGTGGTACCCGGTCATCCACTCTGAGTCAATCACCTATCTCCCAACTACTGAAGAGTTTTATCACTGAGTAAACAAGCAAAACAAGACTAATGAAAACAATCACTAAATTGTTTGAGATATACATGAAATTTTTCTTTGTGTGTTGTCTTTTACATTGGCTTTCTCTTATTATTTTCCTCTGAGTAACTCGAGGAAATCTATCTTGACTAAGAGGAGCAAGGATTGGGGGCATAATACTTTTCTTTGTTTTCTTCTTGTAGGAATGATTTCGATGATCTGGAAACATCTCATTAGCTGGGTGTCTGTGATAAGTGCCTTCACATAAAGGTGAAATCGCCATACATACCTCGACTCCGCTTATTTGTATGCTACAGGGAGGTTGGAGTCATTTCTTTGTCTATTAAAGGAATTTCTTTAATGTGCAATCCGGATGCATGCGTAATCTATCCAAGGATATGAACGAACAAAGGGTCATTGCGGACAAGATAATTCATATTGCATATGCAAAGAAATGAACTCTATTCTTCTTGTTATGTTTGTAAAATGCTCAGTGATGAAACTTAAGCATTTCAAATCCAGTGACTAGTTTAAGTTTCATTCATTCTGCATTTTCTGCATTTCGAGTGATTTCTACATAATAGCAATGCTCTCTTTATTTTCTGAATGAGATTTGGAAGCTTGATCATTTCTCAGATAAGTGGCCTCTTTTTCATCATTGTTTCTCTGATCGAGTACTTGTGTATTGAGATGTTAGCTGCATACATGAGCATCTTCTATAGATCCATACATTTCATTATCACTTATTTGCATTCATATTATTGCATAAAAAAAATAAACATTTTCATTACTAGTTACTCATTCTCCTCATTTATTTGCATGCAAAAGAAACAAAACAACAAACATCCATTTTACATCCATACATATAGAATAAAGCATATAGAACAACATCTCATAATCAATCAACACAAGTATGATGAAATCAAATCAAGAACTCGTAAATCGGCTGTCCTGAGTCCATTTTTGGGATCGAAATCGAAATCTGATGTCAATTCTCTCATCAAAATTTCACGACGTTGACCACTTAGCGCTTTCATCAACTTCTCATTCTCTTCTTCAATTTGTGCTCAATTTCTCGTTAATCAATGCTAAATCTCAATTTAATTCTCACATTAACCCTGATGTTAGTCTTCAACATTAATCTTCATGCTCAAATAACTCATCGCTCAAAAAACAAATTGCTTAAAATCAATGTGCAACCCTCGCTATCTTTCGATTTCGCTCCCGAGGGGCATACTCATGACCTCAAAGTCAAGAATTTCTTTCAAAAATCTTCATTACAAGTTGAGTAGCTAAGCTTCATCAAATCAATCACTAGGGGCATATCAGTTTTATCACTTCATATCAAGCTAATATTGTCTTTGTCTGAATTAGTCACTTCACGTTAATCAGTTTCATCGCTTTTCATCAAGCTGATTATTTGTTTAAAATCAATCAAGGGTTTAAAGAGTATCTTTGATCACACACTCAATCTAAGCAGGTGTTCAGTTTCATCGTATCGAATCAAGCTGGACAGTTTATCTTCGCTCATTGTATCTTGATCAATCAAGTTCAAGATTGGTTTTCTCTTCACTCACTGTGTCTAGTTCAATCAAGTTCTAGATCAGTAAGATCCGCTTCTTGATCAATCAAGTCAAGTTTGGTATCTTTGCTCTGTATCAGTCCTAGTTCAATCAAGTCCGGGATCGGTTTCACTTTAATCAATTCTGTTCAGTTTCATCGCTTCAAAACAAGTTGAATACCTCGCTCTTTATCTAGTTCATGATCGATCAAGTTCAAAATTGGTATCTCCTAGACATCAAACTATTCTTTGAACCAACATGTTGCTCGCACATTAATTCAAAGAGGGGCAAATGTAATACCCTAAAAATGGTCATGTAAACCATGAGCCCCTAATCGCAACAATATCACGAAGGTCCTAACCAAAGGCAATTAAATCAATCTTGAGCACATGAATTAATTCTTTAATCATCAAATGTCGCATGGCAAATCAAGAACTCAATATTAATTAAATATTTATTTAATTAATTAAATCATTCCAAGTAAATCATTTTTAAACAATTATCCTATTTATTTTATTGAATATCCTAGCATATTTAATTAAATAAATCAATTTGCCATTAAATCATCAAAAAAGGAATTAATTGATAAAAAAGAATTAAAATTTAAGAAAAAAATCAATTGGAGATAATCTTGAAAAAAAAATTAAAATTGATAAATAATCTCATAGAAAGCAATTAAAACAATTAAATATTAAAATTGAATGAAATAGAGAATAAATCAGTTTTTTCCTGATTTTATCTTAATTTTAGTTCAATTTCCTTTAAAACTGAGAAAAGCATCCAATCACATCAATTCACCTGGATTGTGCTTCCTCTTGGAAAATCTTGACCGCTCATCATCATTTGATCTCAGTCGTTGGTTTCTTTCTGAATTTTCTATAAATTCAGGCCTTCATCTCTCATTCAAAGATGATGGAGAATATATTGTTATTATGTTGTTTTTGCTCTAGGTTCATTGATAATTTGCATTGAGATATTGCATATTAGTTATTTCATATTGCTTAAATCATGTAGCTTAAATATTCATATATTTTTTAAATCATGTTAGATTAACCTTGCATATCTAGCTTAAATCTTGCATCCATTTAGCTCATATTCATGCTCATATAGATTTAAAAATCCTTCGTTTAGGTGTTGTCTAGTCACTGGATAGCTTAGCAATCTAAGAGTAATCTAAACTCGCATCTACTAGAAGGCAATAAACCGACTTGCAATGGATTTCATTTTATCACTTTTGATTAACTAACCCATGCAAATAATGGTTTATTGAAGTGTTGTGTCTTATAGCTTGCAGATACAAGTCCACTTTTCATACACACATTTTTGGCACCCACATTGAGGGCACACTCATGACCTCAAAGTCAAGAATTTCTTTCAAAAATCTTCGTTAGAAGGCGAGCAGCTAAGCTTCGTCAAATCAATCACTAGGGGCATATCAGTTTTATCGCTTCATATCAAGCTAATATTGTCTTTATTTGAATCAGTCTCTTACCGTTAATCAGTTTCATCACTTTTCATCAAGCTGATTATTCGTTTAAACTCAATCAAGGGTTTAAAGAGTATATTTGATCACATGCTCAATCTAAGCAGGTATTCAGTTTCATCGCATCGAATCAAGATGGACAGTTTATCTTCGCTCATCGTATCTTGATCAATCAAGTTCAAGATCGGTTTTCTCTTCGTTCACTATGTCTAGTTCAATCAAGTTCTAGATCAGTAAGATCCGCTTCTTGATCAATCAAGTTCAAGTTCGGTATCTTTGCTCTCTATTGGTCCTAGTTCAATCAAGTTCGGGATCGGTTTCACTTTAATCAACTCTGCTTAGTTTCATCACTTCAAAACAAGCTGAATACCTCGCTCTTCATCTGGTTCGTGATCAATCAAGTTTAGAACTCTTATCTCCTAGACATCAAACTATTCTTTGAACCAACAGTTGCTCGCACATTAATTCAAAGAGGGGAAAATGTAATACCCTAAAAATGGTCATCTAAACAATGAGCCCTTGATCTCGACAATATCGCCAAGGTCCTAACCAAAGGCAGTTACATCAATCTTGAGAACATTAATTAATTCTTTAATCATCAAATGTCACATGGCAAATCAATAACTCAATATTAATTAAATATTTATTTAATTAATTAAATCATTCCAAGTAAATAATTTTTAAACAATTATCCTATTTATTTTATTGAATATCCTAGCATATTTAATTAAATAAATCAATTTGCCATTAAATCATCAAAAAAGGAATTAATTGATAAAAAATAATTAAAATTTGAGAAAAGAAATCAATTGGAGATAATCTTGAAAAAAAAATTAAAAATTGATAAACAATCTCACAGAAAGCAATTAAAACAATTAAATATTAAAATTGAATGAAATAGAGAATAAATCAGTTTTTTTCCTATTTTTATCTTAATTTTAGTTCAATTTCCTTTAAAACCAAGAAAAACATTCAATCACATCAATTCACCTGGATTGTGCTTCCTCTTGGAAAATCTTGATTGCTCATTATCATTTGATCTCAGTCGTTGGTTTCTTTATGAATTTTCTATAAATTCAGGCTCTCATCTCTCATTCAAGGATCCTGGAGAATATATTGTTATTATGTTGTTTTTGCTCTAGGTTCATTGAGAATTTGCATTGAGATATTGCATATTAGTTATTTCATATTGTTTAAATCATTTAGCTTAAATATTCATATATTGCTTAAATCATGTTAGATTAATCTTGCATATCTAGCTTACGTCTTGCATCCATTTAGCTCATATTCTTGCTCATATAGATTTAAAAATCCTTCGTTTAGGTGTTGTCTAGTCACTGGATAGCTTAGCAATCTGAGAGACTAAGAGAAATCTAAACTCGCATCTACTAGAAGGCAATAGGTTGCTTTGTAATGGTTTATTTTTTATTGATTATTGATTTACTAATCATGCATCTAATGACTTAATTGAAGTGTTGTGTATTCAAATACAGATACAGATACAGGTCCACTTTTCACACACACTTTTAATAGTGCACCGCAAGAGATGAATTATTTCACAATTGAAAGAGGAAGAAAGGATGTTAAGGTAGTCTTTAAAATAGAAAAAAAATAACTAAAATTTTGAATATAATACAAATTAGAAAGAACCTAGAAGTTATAATTTTATAATACAAATCTTGTGTAGTTGTGGTTGCATAACTAGACTTTCTTTTGTTAGGAACCCTCATCTCATCTGCATATATTTAATAGAAGAAACTATACAGCATACTTTATAAATAACAAATTTTAGATTATAAGATAAAAGAATTCTACTCTTTTTAATTTTATATAAGATAGAAATTTAATTTAATTATTTAATGGTTAAATTCTTTGATGCTTAAGTAAACAAAATAGTTTTTTTGGGATAAAATATTTAAGTAAAACAAGGGAAGTGTTTTAACCATGTAAGTATTTAATGTTCTCTGTCTCACGACATACTTATGGAAGTTTATCCAATCTACAATATTTTTCTTCCACTGCCAAAAATTACAATTGGTATTCGCCTCCACTTACAATTTGTGAAAAAATCGGATTCTACTTGTAAGTTGGGTGTTGACTGATGAAAGTAATGTACGTCATTGATTACTTATGCAAGGCCTCGTAGAGACACGTTCTAAATCGTTTTCCAGTTTGATAACATTTGATTGTTCGTGTCAGCTGAATAGAACATATGTTAAAGTCCAGAATGATTCAAACCATTCATTTCTGCATGTTTGGAGGAGTATACTGTATCATTTCAAACAGCGAAACCACAATTTGATTCGTTTTACCCCTATTTGAAGCGCACGCTCAGAGTAGTTATCAAGTTAATGGAAGAACCTTTTTGCTTATATTTATTTCACTCTGCACACGAGAATAATGCTCTATTAAATATAATTAGAAGTCTTCACTATCGTTATAATTCACAAACATTTCTTTTTAGTATTTTTAATACAATTTTAAAATATATTAACAAAAGAAGTACCACTGGACCAAGATTACACATTAGTTGGAGAACAAGACAGGTTGCACTGAAAGAGTAGGGACGCTCATCCAAATCGTAATCAGATCTTATATCAAAGACTTTTATGCAATCTCTTTATGAAAACGTTTAATATAAATATTATGAGAACGATGATAGAAGTAACAATATAATAATTATTTAAAGGTTTTAAGACTAATATGGAAGGAAAAGATTGCTAAAATTTTCTAACAAATCATGAATGATAGGGACAAGTTATATAAAGACATGATTTTGTTTTAGTTATATAATTCTTTGAGTTTTTCCTAATATTTTAGTATATATATTGTTGTTTTATAGATTATGTTCTTGATATTAATTGAAATAATTTAATAAAAATAAAAAACACAAAGTTATAAATATTAGTAATTATGCACAATCCTATCACATCTACACCTATGTTTCAAAGATGTATTTATGAATACCATTTTAAGTGCCCAAACTACATACAAATTTAATGATTATGTCTACATGCTCTTACAAACTACCTCAAAAGTTAGAAATTATAACAACCTTAGATTGCAATGGTTCTACCAAACTATGTCAAGTTTGATGATCTCATAGTACCTTTTCAACAACTCCTCGCCACATATTACTGCCTGTCATTAGTAATTTTGTAATGTCTCTCTTTTCTCTTTTATTCACCTAGACCCATTGTAGCTCTTCTTTCTTTAGGACATCTCTCTTTGAACATCTCATTAGATTCAACTTTTTCCTCCTCTAATAATCTAACCTTCTTTCTTTAGGACATCTCTCTTTGAACATCTCATTAGATTCAACTTTTTCCTCCTCTAATAATCTAACCTAATTATTAACATTGATAGTTATTATACAAATTCATCCTATATAACCTATATTATACAAATCCATCCTATATAACCTTTGATATGTTTGCCTTCCCTAAATATTAAATCTTTGTAATATCATAAAATGGATCTTCAGCATACAACCTATAGAATACTTAGTTGACTCACATCTATGTATGCACACATAATGGACAGTTCAAGAAAGAAAATAGAGGATAATAAAACATATTCTCATTTGTCCGTGGAGGAAATTACATTGTTATGCTTTACATGGGGATTAATTCCCTTTTACATCTAGATCTCATCATATCGTATACAAGAAAAACTTATCAGAACTAGACCAACGAACCCTATGATGGCCTTAAGAAGAGGCAGAGGGCTGCCTGGCAGACTGGACTACCCACGTTTGTACAATATTTCAGTTCATGGGATTTTAGTGGGCTTGCCCTTTCTAGGCCACGCAAAATTGATCCTGCCATGGAAACACTCTCCTTGCTTTCCGCTGAAAGCAAAGGAAAGTATGTCCTTGCATTCCGCTGAAAGAAGAAAAGGCATAGCTCATTTCCTTTAAACTTGACCAAACAAATGACCCTCATAATCAGCCCTACACATCTCTCCTCCACACCCACACTCATCCCGTTCCAAACGTCTTAAACGCCTGCTCACATTTCTGCTCTCCTCTCTGCATTTGCTAATTTTGTGTCCAACTGTTTCTGCTGCAACTGTAACCGACATTGCAATCTGCAAAGCAGGAGTAAGAAGTGGCAAAGGCACATCTTTTTTCCCCTCTTTCTCCAATGAAAACCATTTACTTAGCGAAAGAGTGGGCGATGACAATAACTCCTTCCACGAAACTTCAAGCCGACCCAGAACTTTGCTCTTCGATCCTCCAAATATTTCTCTTCTTCTCCTCCACCTCACTTCAAATACAACCGACTCTGACTCCTTTATCAGTGCAGACAATATTTCATCCATTCCTTTTCCCCCACATTCCAAGCAGAATGTTTCTCCCCAGTGGGGCTCTGGGGAAGCCTCAACCTCCTTCGTATTAACTGCTATCTTCTTGTTCAGATAATACCGAACAAACAAACTGCCTTTGGAGCCAGGCTGAAGAGCAATAAGTGTTGCTCCAACAACATCTAACTTGAGCTGCACACAACATCTTGGCCTCATCTCCTCCATTGAATTTGCTTGTTGCATAATGATTGCGTTGCTGTTCAAATTAAGCAGAGGTATGCTAGAGAATTGGGATGCGAGATGAGAAAAGTAGAAGGGGTATATATAACGATTCGCATCGTATCTGATGAAGTTTTTCCGACGGGGCTTTGCATTGTCATCCGTATCTCCAAAAAATTGTAATCGAAGATTGCGGATAATATGAAATGGCTAATTTCAACATCCACCAACTGTTTCTAAGGCGGCAAACCTGAAATTCTTATCACTTTACGTGGCTTGCTCACCCACTTGAAAATACGTGGCTACAAATTTTATTCAAGGAAGTGGTGCTCTCGTGCGATAGTGGAATGATGAATTGCAAATTGTTTTCCACCCATTCATATGAAATCCATATTTAGGAGAATCTTGACTGGATTTAAACATTGTTTAATTGAGTAATGCGTTAGGAACAACTCAAAGGATTGATATACACACATACCTAACCAAAAACAGCGTTGCTATCAAGTGGAAAAGGAAGTAAAGAACATTCGCTTCAGTCTACCCCTCTTTTAATGGCACTTTAGAAGTAATTCTTTTCTTAATGGAAACAAGAAGAAGATTCAATTTTATAAAATATAATTAAATTTTTCAAAAGCAAACGGAAACGCAATGTCCAAGTACCTTAAAATATCGTAGATCTTATTTTCCCTTGAACTATTTTTTTTTTTTCGTGATGCGGGACCTAGCTCATTTTTAAAAAATTGATGAATACTAAAAGTAATGGAGAATTAATTAAAGCCTTTGATTGTCAATCCTATAATAATTAAGACAATCATAATGAGCCCTTGTTCTCTT
Organism: Cryptomeria japonica; assembly: GCF_030272615.1. Taxonomy (NCBI): domain Eukaryota; kingdom Viridiplantae; phylum Streptophyta; class Pinopsida; order Cupressales; family Cupressaceae; genus Cryptomeria; species Cryptomeria japonica. Next base: position 31,002,463 of record NC_081414.1, read on the forward strand.
AAGATAGGCAGTCTTGAGTAAAGGATTGTAAACCAACTAATTTGAATTTTTGAAACTAAAGGATTTATTACTAGCAATTGGACCTTGTGTAATGGGTATGTCTAAGTGGTGTGAAGGTTGATTAGGAGGATTTTATTATATTTTTTGCACTTTTTTGTGTAGTATAAAAAGTCATTTTGTAAGCTATTTATCAAATGATGTTTTATGTGAAACAAAGGTCTAAATGGAGAAGTGATAGCTTCAATAAAGAAGTGGTAGTTTCAAATCAACTATGGGTCTATTTGTAGGGATCCAAATATGATTAAAATAAAACCTTTGAATCAGGAAGATAACAAGTCTCCTTTGCCAATAAGCTCATGTTATGTTTGGAATAGGAAGAGAGAGAGAGAAAGAGAGAGAGAGAGAGAGAGAGAGAGAGAGAGAGAGAGAGAGAGAGAGAGAGAGAGAGAGAGAGATGGAAAGATATAAGAGGAAGATAAAAAGAGGGAAATATATAAGAGGAAGAGAGAGAGTGAGAGAGGAGTAAGTAGATAGAGATAGAGAGGAAGATAGAAATGGAGAAGGAGAGGGATATGGATACAAGACAAACATATAATGATAGAGAGAGGAGAGTGGGATATATATGGATGGAAGAGATAAATATATAAAGACGGAGAGATGTAAAGATTAAGATAGAGATAGGAAGTGATATGTACAAAGAGATTTATAGAGAGGGAGATTTAGGGATAGAGAGAGGTGGAGAGGTAATGAGTTAGAGATAAAGGAAGAGATGGAAGGAGAGGGAGGGAAAATGATAAATAGTGGAGGGTTAGAGAGAATATGGGGAGAGAGGGAGAGGGAGAAGATGGGAGAGAGAAGGAAAGGTAGCTCAATATATAAGAGGGAGGGGAGGGCAATCCAATATAGAGAGATACAGAGGGATTGGGTGAGAGAGAGGGAGAGAGATATCAATCACCTTCCCTATATCTCTTATCTATTCATATTTATCTCTCTACCTCTCACTTTATATCTATTTGTCTCTCCACTTATCTTGATGTTTCTCAGAATCCTCTCTCTCTCTCTCTCTCTCTCTCTGCCAATTAAACTATTGGATTTTTTATATGTTCATTTAATTTGTACTATATAACAATATATCTATTATTAGTTATAATAAATTTATTTATATTTATATTTAATATTTTTTATTATAGAATATAATATTTCATAATAATATAACAAAAAAAGCTCTACTTTGATGCAAAAAAATGCGAATACAAATCAACCATGCTCCAGGGAAGCAATGGCTTCCCCCAATCTCTTCAGCAAATAAGGATGGATGGCAAGTGGTTAGCTCTAGGAAGAACATGAGGCAAGCAGGAGCACAAGCAGTATCTACAAACTTCCTCCCACATAACTCTCTGAGAAAAAAAGCATGGCCACATAAATATAGGAAATTTCAGCCAAATAAGGAATTGGCGAAAAGGCCTGCTAGGGCATTGAATCAATTTGCTAAGTCTAGTCAAAGCCCGGCTTTAGGGGCAAATTGCCTTCCATTGGGAGCAAACAAACATATCTCGACCCAACATCCTTCGACACCTCTTGTGCCCAATCCAAATCCCGATAGAAGAAGAAAAAAGGTTTTAAAGATGGATTCCATGATCAAACCTATCTGGGATTGCCTTGCTAAATTGGGAATTCTAGCTACCTAGAGCGATCAAAACCAACCAATCCAGGACATCATCCAATGGTGGGAAGACAAGTTTCCCAACTAGGTAAGTATCTCTGCCCTAGATAACAATTTCCTCTTTATTATCTACATAAATGAAAGGGTTAAGTAGAAAATTTTATATGGGAATATTAAATTTTTCAAAGGTTACTATTTTCACTGTATTAATTGGCAGTTGAATTTTGTTCCCAATACATATAAATCGAACCTATTCCCTAAATGGATTGATCTTGGGAAACTTACAATTGAATATAAATTTCCAGAGATTTTAGAAGCAATTGGTAACAAAATGGGAACCTTCCTAGGCTGTGAGGGAATTTCTACGATGAATTATTCAAAATCTGTCAAAATTATCTTGAACATAGATCCTAGAATCAAATATTTACAACATATAGCATTATCAACGGAAAGAGGGAACTAGATTATCAAACTAGCTTTCTACAATGGTTACATATATGATAAGGATATCATCCTCAAAACAAGGTGTAGACCGATTAAGGAAACAATTAACCCCCTAATCTGAACTAGAACGTGAACCTTAAATTCAATTTAGAAAAGGGTGGTTTCATGGTGGAATCTCTAGGAGAAGGTCAACAAATGAATCTTAAAGACATCTCTCCTACAAAGCAATCTTTGACAAGGGCGAGATCAGAAAGAAACTCCTTGTCTCAAAGCAAGGCAACCCTTGAGCATATCCTGTTGGAGGAAGAAAGCATCAAAGAAGATGTTGTAGAGAAGATAGTCATTCTGGATCAAGCAGTAGGAAACCCTAACCATTCTCAATCAAATAATGGTCTAAATAAAGAAACAATAACTATTATCAAAACAGATACAATTGATACCACTGATCATGAGATCATTGACAACAAAGAGGTCCCTCCTGAATTAAATGCAGTATATGGCCTGATGGGTCTAAATGAAGAAGAGGAGGAAGACTGGGAGGAAGCAATAGCAGAAAAAAAACTACTAATTAAGAAAATATTGGAAATTATGGATACAAAGGATCAATTAGCAGTTGAAGAGCATGAGTATAGGGTTATGGAAACATTCGAAGAAAAAGTACCTAAGGAAGTTGATTTGGAGATGGCTCAAAGTAATATAGATAAAGAATTAACTGAATACAATACTCGACTAGAGCCAGCCAACGCGAAGATGGATAAAATGGGCATAAAACATGATTGTTAAGACAAAGAAAGCCCAGACTGTGCAAAAGAAGCCAAGCAAAGAGGCAGGAAATCATTGAACAAATTAAGGATGATAGATGGATTGGCAGAAGACTAAGTCAAATTGACATCTTTCTTTAATGCACTGAAGGTGAAGGTCCTTCCCAAGGAGAAATGAGGGCAATCACCTAGAATCTTAGGAGTATGAATGCCCCTAACAAGTAGCGCATTATAAAGCACTGCATTTTTTCCTGAAAATCAAAAAAATTATTATTTCAAGAAACCAAACTAAACTCAGAAGAATCGAAACTTTTTAAGAGAAAACTAGGAGTCTGGAAAATAGAAATAGTCAGGGTAGAAGGAGCCTCAGGTGGACTAGGCATTATTTGGGACCCTAGAAGAGTCTCCTTTGAGACACTAGCTAGCAATAAGTACTGGACAAGGTGGCATATCAGAAGTTTACAAAGCAACTTTACTCTAATTCTGATAAATATATATGGGCTAGTACAAACAGACAAAAAGAGAGAACTATGGACTGAAATAGAAGGCTTCTTCAACCAACACCACAATTACAATATCATTCTAGGAGGAGACTTTAATGCCATATTGAACTTAACTAAAAAAAGTGGAGGCATCAGAAAGGAACCCCAATCCCTAATTGACTTCAGACAGTGGGTAAACCAGAATAGCCTGATGGAAATTAAAGCAACTAATGGTAATTTCACCTAGAACAATAGAACAGATGGCTTTAGCCAAATAACAGAAAATTAGATAGATTTTTCTTTAAAGGCGACTTGGCAAGCTTCCCATTTTACTTCAGCTTATAAATTCTTACAAATTCAGGTTTAGACCACTTCCTTGTACAACTAATCATAGAAGAAGTATCCAATCCCAAGAGATGTCCATTCAAGTTTAAAAATATGTGGATGATGGATGGACACTTCTTCAAAAATATTGAGAAGTGGTGGAATGAGGAAAGAGGATCCTAACAGCAGATTGGCTCACTAAATTAGGCTTTGAGGGCACCTCTAGGTGCCCATTATGTGAAAAGGAGGAAGAATTAGTAAACCACCTGCTTATTAATTGCCAATACAACAACAAGTGCTAGAAATGGATTTGCAACAAACTAGGATGGTCAATAGTTATGCATAATGATTTGCTGAGTTGGTTTCAAAGTTGGCCAGCTTTAGACAATAAAGGTATATACAACATACTATGGACAATAGCACCATTCATCTTGATATGGGAAATATGGAAGGAAAGGAATTGGAAAATCTTCAAAGAGAAATATATTGATGAGGAGCCTTTAATTAATAAACTATAGGCAGTCATAGTGGAAGTGACTAATAGTAGACTACTCTCCTAGCAAAAAAAGGAAGTAGTTTTGACAAGATGGGATGAAAAGACCAGGAATAAATGGAAAGGATTAAAAATCCCACCTTTTATTGGAGATGGTAAGAAGGCTCCTAATAAGAGGGATCAAGTCAAATGGTCATCCCCAAGGTATGGAAGGTATAAGCTAAACTTTGATGGAGCCTCTAATGGAGTTTAATATTTGTATGCGCCCAAATGAAGATAATAGGATGATGGCCTTTAGGGGTAGGGTTAAACATAAAAGATGGTGTAGGATTTTGAAGGATTTAGACCACCTGGACTAACAGGCTGTGAAAGAAATTATGGGGGAAGAGTCGATCAATTATGATTATAGGTTTAGGGTGAACTTTGATATCCCGCAACCTTCGTTGCTATCCTTTTGGTTATGAAGCTTCCAAAGGAGGAGGCTATTCAGCTGTGTCAAGAAGTATTTAAAGGGGAATTGTTGAAGGGCTTAAAATTGGTGGTTCAGAATGTTGATGAAAACCTTATGATCCCCTATCTAGAAGACTGTGAAAATTTCAATCATGAGGAGGTGGGAGTATGGGAGAAGGAGGTGGTCAAGCCCTCAATTCTGGTTATAAAAGATATGAAAACCTTTGAAGAAAGGAAGCCTGCAATAGCCCGCAGCATTGATTTTCTTCGAAAATAGCTGAGCTTGAAGCCAGCAATGGGCCCTATATGGTGGAAGGACTACATGGAGGCGAAAGGTTTTGCATCTCCCCAGGAATTTCCGGGCATTGCACTGGAAAGGTTCCAAGTTTTACCACTGGTGATTATAAGGGCTTCCCACCTCCATGGAGCGACCGAGAAAACTGATAAAGCCTCGAAAAGAAAGTCTGCAACATCCATAGACAGAGCAGAAACATCTTCTGTAGCCACTAGAAGGAACCCTCCTCATGGAGACTATGTTTACCTAGACCGGAGTCTGATGGAAGAGTAGCCATTTATTAGTATGTTGTTGTTATAGGCTCTTTGTGTAGAGGTTGATGGGCTAAGTTATCAGAAACGAGAAATGAGAAACACAACTGCAACTGCAACGTGACGAGAAATGAAATATTTAAGGTTGCGTATAAGAAACGTATATATATATATATATATATATATATATATATATATATATATTTAAACATATATAAATAAACATGCAAGTTATATATATAATCAAATCTAAATTAATGATAAAAACTAAATATAATCAAATTTACCTTGATATTCTGAAAAACTAGTCGAAGATAAACAATTAATGTTAGTTAAAATTATATATTTAATGTAACTAACATGACTTAGAAAACTATAATTTACATCTACTAGTTAATCCAAAGTTAAGCCATGAAACATGCCAAAAAAAATCAATCTGTCAATGTTAAATGAATAAAAAACCAATTACTTTACTGTCAAATCTGTTAAAAATAATTATTTTACTACACTTATAATAAATGGTACTTAATAAAGTGAAAGAGGGAATCGAAAACAATACAAAACACCTCCAGGAAACGGCCGTTAGAAACGAGAAACCCATTTCTCACGTTGAAACGCGAAACGACAGTAGACCATCGCATTTCTAGCAACTAAGTTGATGGGTATATGGTGCCTAACCTAGTTGTTTATCTCACCCTTGTGTGGAATTTTCTTTATATCCATAGTATATAGCAAGGTCCTATCAGTTTATTAGATAGTTTATCGAATGGACTCAGCTCGAGTTGGTAAAGGCATAGATGCCCTGTTGATACTCTATTTTGCTTTGTTATGACAGCCGACAAAATTTGGGGCATTTTTGCAAAAGTATTGGATCAATTGTGCAATTTTTTTGGTGGTCAAAGCGAAAGATTAATGAGGCAATGTATAATATGTATCAAAAATCAACTTGACATGAACACCTTTTGATCCTTGTTGGCATAACAAATCACATCAAGTGTTTGTCATAACTAACCAAAAGCTAAAACAATAGGCATAAGCACCTAAGTCACATATGAAGAAAAACATCATCTAAATCTGTTGTATTGTTCTCTTCCCCTATATAAATTATATTAACTAATAATTATAATAATTAATATACTTGTATTTAATAGTTTTTATTGTAGAATATAATATAAAAATATTATATTTATATATAGATAAAAAGACTTTTTGTATTATATAAAATTTAAATTATATATTTATATTTAATAATTTTTAATATACAATAGAATATATAATATTATTTTAAAAATTCATAATAAATAATAAATGATTAAATTAAAAAATAATAATATTTTTTTATTAAAGTTAATAATACATTTCTAAATATTGATATTACAATAATTTAATTAATAATGTTTTATTTTTTAAATTTAATATAAAATCAATAAATTAATATTATGTATTGAAAAGGATATAATATAACTTAATAAATTAATATGTGCATTTATATGAATATGGCTCTGCAGGTTGATAGAGATCGGCGACTTGGCGCTTGGGCAGATGTTGGGTGGAATGACCCGCCACATGTGCCGCAGTGGGTGTTTTCCAAGGGCCGATGGGTGGATAGGGCTTCGTTTCTGCGAAGGCATCGCAGAGAGTTTCGCCCGGTATCTAAATATTTTCAGGGTGGTTTAAAAGGGTTCCGCGACATGGAAGGGAAAGCTCTAATAGGCAAGGATCGGATGGACGAAACATAAACAGGGGTACGAAAGCGTTTACTGCTCACCGCTCCTTTGCTGAAGTGGTAGCCATGGGAATTCTAGCAGTGTCTAGGGCATCAGGGTTTATTAAACAATCAAATGGCGCTCGTAGCCCTAGGGCATCCGGGTATGTTAAATAAATGGATACGGATGTGGTTGTTAATGATAAAGATGCGGGGAGCTCGAGCACTAAAGATCATGTGGAAACTGGTAACAAGGATCATTCTGTTCCTTCGAAGGAGGTTTGGTTCCCACAACCTTGTTTTGATTTTTTTGGTTTTGTTGTAGCCGATAGGGCTTCCAAGTTGCATTCTATGGCTATTTTAGGGGAAATCTGGGGTCCTCCGAGCAACTTGTCCAAATTACATTCTAAATTACGCAAATGTTGGCCTGCTTTGATTTGTTTTCAGTTGTTATCCTCCAATTCCTGTGTTTTGGTTTTTGAAACCCCCCGTTGCAAGGATGATGTTCTTAAAAGCCCATTTCATTGATTTGGTAATGTTTTAGTTAGGGTTTATGTTTGGAAACCCTTATTTGTGCCGGAATAGGTCAAACCTAATTCTCTTCCGATTTGGTTTGGCTTGCCTCAACTTCCATTTGAATTTATGGATCCGGAGGTGCTAAAATCAATAGGGGATAATTTTGGTTATTTTTTAACATCTAAATCGGTTCTTGAGGAAGGGAAGGTTCTGGTAAAAATATGTGTTCTGATTTCCCCGACATCAGTATGCCCAATTTCTTGTAATATCAAGTCAAATGAAGGCATCTAGAAGCAACCTATTGTGAAAATGAAGGATGAGCTGGTTCAAATTCTGATAATTGTGGATGCTCCTTTGTTTTTTGATTCCAAAATGTAAAAATTGGTTTAAACAATGAGGTTGATTGAAATATTTCTTTTACTCCTGCTCCAGCCAAAGACTCCTCTCAGGTCTTGGTAGGGTCTATTTGTCATGGCAAGGAAGACCTTAACAATGCTGCTCAAATAAATCATAATAATCCTGCTAAAGAATCTCCTCAGGTATTAACTGGGTCTGTCCGATATCTCAAGGAGGGACTTAACAGTATCATTCTCCCTAATGGTAAAACTGCCACTATCATTTTTGAAAGTGAGGCGAACATCTTATCTCAGGGTATGGGGACTGTTGGTCATGTTAAAGATGACATTCCCAATTTGGGTAAATAGTTGGCTCTTCCCCCATTACATGAGTCTTTTGTTTGTTCTATTAAGGAGGGGGGGTTGGGTGGTAGCATAGGGGTTGAGGTCATTAATGCTTTAGATCGATCATCTGGTCCTATTGCTGCAACCAGGGTAATTGCTCCGGTTGTGCCTAACATTGTTAATCATGATGAAGATGCTTTAATTCAACAAGTCAAAGAGTTACTACATAATGAGCCTCCTAGGGATAGTACTAAGCCTCAATCTCTGCATATTCTTCCAGATGATCACATGGCTCAGCTAGTTGAACAGTTGCTTAAATCCAATAAGGACTTTGCAGAAGACGAGGTCTCGGAAAAGGTAGTGTGCTCTATTGGGAATGATCTAGATTTAATTCATAAGAGTTTGTCTGTCTCTACTTCCTTAAATCCTTCTGAGGCCCATATTAACACCTCTCAGGATGATCCAAATAGAGTTGTTCTTCAGAAAGTGACCCTGTCGCATCGGTCATCTCCGGTGAAAATGCCCATTAAATCTTCTATTGCTCAGGTTCAGCTGAATTTCCCTAACACTATAGTGTCTCCTGGAAGGGGTAGACCTCCAAAGAGTCATAAAACTCAGTTGGAAATTGACGCAGGTGTTCAACAAGTTCTATCGGCCTCTCCTGGTTTCAAGAAGGCGACCATCTTGAACTTTGGGAATGGAAAAGGTAGTGGGTCATTCAAGTCAAAAAAAAAGTGTGTTATTAGCCCTCCGGTTACTAGATCCGCTTTGGTCAAGAGAAGCTTACACAAAAGCTTTGGGGAGAAATGTTCTTCTCCCATTAGTGAAAAGAGGGGAGAGTCGACCTCCCATCGAATCCAATGAAGATTATATCATGGAATGTTAGGGGCTTAAATGCCCCTAGCAAGAGACGCTTGATCAAGTCTCAGTTAGATTTGGTTAAGTGGGATTTAGGTTTACTTCAGGAAACTAAACTTTCATTGGAAAACTCAAAATTTGTATTTTCTTCTTGGAAAAAATGGAAGTTTTTTTCTTGTCCAGCTGCTGGGGCTTCGGGAGGTTTGGCTTTGTTATGGAATGATTTTGTAGTTGATGTAAAATTGGTTGCATCTGAGCCTAACTGGATGTTGTCGTTAGTCTCATTCAGAGCCTTAAGTTTTAAAGTATGGGTGTTCAACATTTATGCCCCCTCAGGTATTTTGGCTAAATATAGGTTGTGGCAGGAACTCATTAGGGTGTCTTCCCCCCTTATGAATTCTTTTATCATTTTTGGGGGAGATTTTAATGCAATTTTGAATTTAAGTGAAAAATCGGGGGGGATTTATCCAAATAAGAAATCCATGGATGATTTTAATGCATTCATTGTTGACATGTCCCTTTTTTATTGCAAGCCCGATAATGGTCTATTCACATGGACAAATATGAGGAAATTTTTTTCTTAGATTGCGGAAAGGTTGGATAGATTTTTACTCTCATCCAATTGGTTTGATTCAGCCATTGAGTTTTTCTCTGCCATTCTCCCCATGGCTGGATCGGATCATTTCCCGGTCTCTCTGTCTATTGTATGGGATAAACTTGGTCACAAGCTTCCTTTTAAATTCGAGCCAATGTGGTTTAGGGACCCCTCTTTTCTTCCCCTCCTGAGACAATGGTGGGGAGAGGCTCCTTTCTGTAGGGGTTCTAGAATGTTCCAATTGGTTAAGAAGATTACTTTCTTAAAAAAAAATATTAGGGGTTGGAACTCCCTTCATTTCAAGAATATATTTGCAAAAAAACAAAGGGTTTTAGACATGTTAGAGGTCCTAAATAGGCATGTCTTGCAGCATGGTTTGGGCTCTAAGGTGTTTGATGAACTCAAGTCTCTTAGGAGTGAGTTAGAAGAAATCTTGGCTAGAGAGGAAGTTTATTGGAGACAAAAATATCGGGAGTTATGGCTAGCTGATGGTGATAAGAATACAAAAAATTTTCATGCTAGCACTAAATTGAAAAGGGCTAGGAATATGATCTCTTGTATTCAGGATTGACAAGGGAATATCCTTTCTGAGGATGGGGATATCTCTAAGGAAGCAGTTAAGTTTTTTAAGAATCTTCTTTCTTCTGAGAATATTGAGGATTCAAACAATATCTCATCTCTTATTCCTTCTCTTGTCTCTCCTGAGGATAATAGAATGTTAATGTCTCCTTTTTCAATAGAAGAAGTTCAGGGGGTTGTTTTTTCTATGAATCTGGATAAGGCTCCTGGGCCTAATGGTTTTACTCCTTTTTTTTTTCAAAAATGTTGGGAGTTTGTCGGTCAGGATGTCCTTTTGGCTTTAGAGGAAGCTAGGAGGAATAGGTCTATCCTCAAAGAAATGAACACTACCTTGATTGTCATTTTACCTAAAAAGGATGATCCTAAAACCTTCGCAGATTTCCGTCCTATAGCTTTATGTAACACCGTTTATAAGATATTCTCTAAAGTAATTGCAATGAGGTTGGCTAAGTTATTACCAAGAATAATATCCCTTGAGCAAGGAGGTTTTGTCCCTCAAAGGGAAACTCCTGAACGAGCTATAGTTGCACATGAGGTCCTACATTCGATTTTTGCCTAGAAATCTCCTGCAATGATTCTTAAGCTAGACATGATGAAAGCCTATGATAGGGTTGAATGGAATGCATTAAAAATTGTCCTGTCAAGGTTGGGTTTCTCCTCGGCTTGGAATAAATGGATTATGGCTTGCATTTCCTCGGCAAGATTCTCAGCTCTTATTAATGGTCCCCATGTGGTTTCTTTCACTCTACTAGGGGTTTAAGGCAAGGGGATCCACTCTCACCCCTTTTTATTTATTCTACTTGCTGAAGTTCTAAGTCGGGAAATTGGCTCAACTCGTGAGAGTGGTTCATGGAAGGGCATTAAAATTTAGAATTTTGATCAGAGGATCTCTCATTGTCTTTTTGCTGATGACACCCTCCTATTTGGTTGTGCAACCTTGAAGGAGGCTCGGGCTATTGATCAAGTGATTAGGAATTATGTAGCTTTTTCGGGTCAGAAGGTCAACAATGAAAAATCTAAGGTTTTCTTCTTAAATACTCACTCCCTACTCCGGGATAAGCTTCAAAAGTTTTGGGGTTTTCAACTTGGGGATCTTCCCAGTACTTATTTAGGTGTTCCTTTTTTTGCTAATAAGGTTAAGGTTAGTTTTTGAGATAAAATAGTTTCAGGGGTGTCTAAGAAAATTTTGGCATGGAACCACAAATGGCTTACCATGGCAGAGAAAATTGTGTTGATTAAGTCAGTCTTGAATGCGGTGCCAACTTACTTAATGTCAATTCTCAAAGCTCCAAAGGATGTTATTGTCAGTTTAAAGGATACTTTGAGGTCTTTTCTTTGGAACAACAACAGGGATGGGAAATCTAGGATCCCTCTATTAGCTTGGGATAAGGTTTGTCTTCCTAAAGAACTTGGTGGATCAGGAATCCATAGCTTGGAAAATCAAAATTTGGCACTAGGGGCCAAATTAGTGTGGAAATTGTATGATAATCCAGCCTCCCTTTGGGCTAGAATCATGTTCACCAAGTATCTGTCTAATGGAGATAGGGAGTCTATATTTCGGGCTAAGTCTCTACCTAAAGGGTCGGCCATTTGGAATTTCATGGGAAATGTAGATGAGTCTTGCTGCCGCATCTTTCTTGGGTTGTGCATAATGGTTTGAAAGTTACATTTTGGGATGATGCTTGGAATGGTCATTGTCCTATGGATTCTATTAGGGATTGGTCACCCTTGAAAGCTATTATTTTGGATAAATGGGGGGCCTACTTATCAGACTATTTTACTGTAGTTCATGATGGTCATATGGTGATGGCCTAATGGAAGTCGATTGAGTTTCTTCCTATTAGTCCTAGTTTAAAAGTAGATTTTTATTCTACTCTTAGAAATAGAATTATCATCTTATCTGAGCTCGATGATGAGCTGATTTGGACCAAGAACTCTACTGGAAAGTATTCAGTGAAAGATGGATATAATTCCCTTATGCCGGCCAAGGATCTCTCTTCTTGGCCTTACAAATTATTCTGGCATCCCGCATGTATGCCGAAGGCTAGAGTTTTTGCATGGCTTGCTGTTCAAGATAGGGTTCTTACTAGGATGAGAGTGGATAGGATGGGTTTATCTGTTGTCTTCCCTTGTGTTCTCTGTAATCAGAAATTGGAATCGTCATCTCATCTTTTCCTTCATTGTGATTTTGCTCTAGGATGTTGGAATTGGTTCTTCGAGAAGTTAGGTCTCTCTTATGTTACTAGTGGGGACCTCCTCTCACACTTCAGAGCTTGGCCTCTTTTGTTCTCTTATTCTTTTTATGCCTGCCTTTGGATCATAACTCCATCGATCATTGTTTGGAACATATGGTTAGAGAGAAATAATAGGATCTTCAAAAAATCATCCACGTCGGTCTCTGATATCTTAGTCAAGATAGAGGCTTCTATCTCGAAGGTGGCCTTGTCATATATTCATAAGAATTTAGATCATCTGACATCCTTCTCCCATTGGGATGGCATGATCACAAGGACATGGAAATCCCTGTCTATTATTCCCTTGCATGGGTCAGTTTCAAAGGGTATGGCTTTTAAAAATAAGAGAATTATGGCTACCTGGGTTCCTCCTCCTCCTGGTTATTATAAACTCCATTTTGATGGTTCTTCCAGGGGGAACCCGGGTTTGGCGGGGGCTGGTATGGCCATTCTGGATCATAATGTAGTTTTAATATCTGCTCAATGTCATGCCCTTGGGTTTCATTCAAACAACTTTGCTGAATGTCAAGCTCTGTCACTTGGGATTGACATGGCTATTTCCCTTGGGATCAAACATCTTCACATTTAGGGGGATTCAATGGTTGTTATCCAAAGTGTTTTGAATTGTAAAAGTAATTGTTGGCATTTGATGTATTTAATTGACCACATCTTGGAGAAATTATCTTTTTTTGATACCTATATGCTATCTCATTGTTTTCGAGAGTTAAATAAACTGGCAGATTTCCTGGCTAATTTGGCAATTGACTCGGCTGCTTTTCATAAGAATGTGGAAATTGGTGACATTCCTCAAGATGTCCTCCCCGGGTATATGCCTCTTCCCAAAGATTAAGTTCATCTGTTTTGAGTTTTTTTCCTCTATTTCTTTTTGAAGTATATAGATTATCCCCTTCTCAGATTTTGTATTGGGTTAGATGGTAATATATGTACTTCTTGAGGATTGGGAAGGCAGTAAGTTAGGTGGTAATACATTATAATAAGTTCCTTCTCTTTATCTTCATTTCTTACTGAAGTATACATATTATCCTCTCCCCAGTATAGCCTGTATCTGTTCTTTTTGTGCTAATAGGAGTCTTTTGTTTCTATCTGCATTTGAAGTACTTATACATCTTTGCTCTTGGGTAGATGTTAATGTGTGTATTCCTTGAGGATTGGAGAGGTTTGTTATTTTATTAACTCATGAGTTACATATGTCTTGGAGGTATACCTGGATTAAGCAGAAGGATGGGGTGTTTATCTCGGGTGTTTTGGCTTATTTTGTTAATTATGGATGCTTGTTCTATTATTTGTAAATGTTGTTATTAAGTACGCCCTTGTGCCTTATATTGTTCACATTCAGACATAAAAGTTTAAAGTGGTGGTATCCTACTTTGGGACATTGCTTCATTATTTTTACATACTTGTGTGTAATCCCAAATAGGGCTCGAGCCCTTTTGCTTCCTCGATCCGGTTGGTCTTATGGTGCGCGGAAATTGTTTTTTATCTTGCTTTATTCTTTGGTGCCACTTTAAGAGTTTTCGTTTCTTCTCATTGGCAAAAAGCTTGTATATGTATGGTGGCTGGAAGATTAATTATAGGAATGCACTCTATTTTTCGCCATACAGGGTGTCTTTATTGAGAGTTATGTCTGCATGTTTTTGGGGTACGGGGGAGTTTTCTTGTATGAGAGCAATCCTTTCTCATAAATTCATTATTTGTTTCCTCCCTTGTTGTTTGCATGCTTTTGGTTTCTTCATAACATGGCAAATTTTGTGATCTCTTGAGTAATCTTGTTCATGTGGATATCTTGAGTCATTAATTGGCTTGGTTGGCTTTATGCTTCGCATGGACATTGTCATCATCTTTTAGTAAGATGGCGGATTTTGTTTCTGTCTTGCATTCTTGATGCTGAGTTTTTTGAAAATGTCATCATTTTTTGTTTAGGGTGGCGGCTTGGATAATGACATCATTTTTTATTAGTGTGTCGTCCTCTCGTGGCTGTTTTTACTATCTTATGATGACATTGGGTTCTTTTATTCTCCTCTGCTCTCTTGGCTTTACATTTGCTTTCCTGATGGAATCAGTGGGTTACCGCATTCTATTGGCCCACAAACACTATGATTTTCAAGACTCTTTTGTTTTGGACGATGAAAAGCTCGGGCGTTTGTTTCAAATTCATTTGGTGGATTTTTCTCTGGCTTTTCACAAAGTTTTGGGAAAGCGATGGCTTGTGGATAACCCTTGCTGATATTGCATCTCGGTTTCTCACTATATTGCATGGATGTGCTTCTAAATTTTGCTATGGTTAGGGCAATTTTTTATACATATTTCAACTCACACTTTTACTCTTCGGTTGATTTGGATAATGCTCTCTCTAATTACTGCTTTGATTTTGGTAATTTTGAATATGCTGGCTTTATTACTCGTTCTTAGTTATTATCCTCTAGGTGGTATGGGGAACTCCTTTCAATTTTAAGGAATGGGCTAATATCTAACATCTATGATGACACATTATTTGAATTGGCAGCCCTTTTAGACTATGTATCACCAGATTGTCTGGCTGCAGCAGTTAATGTTTTTGCAGGATTGCATTTTCGTTTAGAATCAATGTCTAATGTTCGAGCTTCGCCAGTCTGGATTCCTCCTATACATATGGTGCCTCCTTCCTCTCCGCCATTAGAAGGGCCTAGCTCATGGCTCTCAATTCCTTGACATCATGCTCTTGGTTTTTTGTTTGAGTGCAGCAGGTTTTTTTGTTCGCAGGTTTTTGAGCAGGGGTATGTTTTCATCTGGCTTTTTCCTCATTTTGGCAAGCAGAATTGTTGCTCATGGGACATAATGGGTGGTTTTCTACACACCTGTTGGACATTATGGTGTTGAGCGGGTGATACAAAATCTTGTCAAGCATGGAAGCTTTGTGGTTGTGTTCCCCTTTTCAACAGTTTACTCCTCAAAATTCTTTTTTGGGTCTTATGGAGAATGATACGTATCTTCGAAGAATCATGTAAGGGGAGGGTGTTAATATCAAGTATGTAATGGGTCTATGGGGTTTTTTTGGATAATGTCAGGTATATCCTGATAAGCTTTGTAATGGGAGGGTGATTAAATTCAGATATGTAATTGGGTATATGGGGATCTAAATTTTAGTTTTTTTCTCTTTTTTGGGCCACAATCGGAGGTTTTCTTGCGGGTTCTTTCCTGCTGGTATGCCCTTTGAACCCGTTCTGTATTTTCAAATCTCTAATTTAATAAAATATATGTTTAGTGGTTTGTCCACTTTTATCAAAAAAAATAAAAAATTGTTATCCTTATTCTAATTGATTATCTATTTGTATAGAAGAATGAAATTTAAATTTCGTCATGCATGTGGTGTGTTGGCAAATATTTTTATTTATGCATATCTACAGAAAGGATAAGCCAGAAAAGTTTACAATGTGATTCTACAAAATGGGCAAGCAGTAACCTTAAACAAGATTGGGAACAAGATCAAACCACCAGGTTTTTTAAGAGAAAAGGTGAGCATGAAGATCATACCACTACCTTAAAGCTTCTCTACTGCATTTCAAGTGAAGACTCTAACTTCAAGTTGTTGATGTATAATTTCATGCCCAACAACAATTTGTTTGGCAATATGCACAATAATTAAGAGTGCTCTTGGAATATCTTGTAGGCTCAGATATACGCATCACAATTGCTTCCCCCCAATATTGCACAAGGACGTGAAATCTAGCACCATTTTGTTGGACTACAAATTTGGGGCTATAATTGCAAATTTTGGCATTTCTAGTGCTTTGGTGGATGTCTTAAATCACACACACTAAGATTTGACTTCTAGGCTTAAAAGTGTTAAACACTTAGAGTTGATTGACATTCTCTAGACTCAATATGTTGCTTAGTGTGTATTTTAAGGCTAGTTATGGTTCGGTGATGAGTATACAAGATTTGGTTTTTTCAAGTTACATGAACATCCAGGTTTCAAATTTATCTCTACCTACGATATGATAATATATTAAAATTTTAATTTCAGGTCAAAGAGTTAGTGCCATAACATTATACATTTTGATGTGTAGAATACGGGCATAAAGTGAAAGTGAGAAAAGAAAGTGATGTTTTAGTTTACATCGTAGAATAGTGACAAAGACAAGTGAAGGATATAGCATATTATGGAATACAATTGTTGTAACCTACAAGATAGCATACAAATGCAATGCATAAAGGGAGAAACTCACCTAATGGTCTAGATAGGTGCAATTGTCTTGCATTGAAACTCGGACAATATCGACCACCAATTATGAAAGCCAACTTGTTAACTTTATATAACAAACACCTTTGACATAATAAATGTAAAAATAAATAAAATTATTCAAGAGATCAATAATTTAAATAAATTATTCATTAAAGTTAATCTTTATTGTTGATTTTATCTTTTAACTTTTTTATGTTGAATTTGAGGTGGTTTGTTTGTCAAATTTTCAAAACTTTTAAAAATCTATTTGTCATTATGACGTGTAAGCCAATGTTATGATATTGTAAGATGTAGGAATTGTTTATGACAAATTATATACCACACTTAAGAACTTGTAGGAGGGGTACTACACAATTTATATAGTAAATTAGATGATCAATTATTTCAAAAAGGTTGAATTGTTCACAATTAAATTAGAGTACATGGTAGCAACACATGCTTTCAAAAAACGTTGTCTAGTTATAAATATTGAATAACAATATTATTTTTAAGGATCATGTAGTGTAAATTGTGATAGCTAAAGTGTAACTTGTCTAGCTAAGAATAATGTTTATTATGGTAGAGATAAATATTTGGATGTGCAAAATCATTTTATTTGAGAGATGTTTGAGACATTGAAATTTCAATCAATCAATAATAGTATTTGGAAAGAATTGTAAGTTTTGTTGGTTAATAGGCTTGTCTCTTTGAAAATTATAAACTAAGACTCTTATTTGTCTAAAAGTGAGATGAAATCTTTAACAATAGTTGGGTAAACTATGAATTAGTTTCCCTCTGAATTTTATTAAAGGTATGTAAGTCCCTTCATAAGACTTGAAAGATTGAAATTTTAAATAATACTAAATACGTGTATACTTTTCACCCATAAATTAGGAAGGGCATCGAGTACTTGCACATCACTAAACTACAAGATTGAAAAATAAAATTGAAAGATTAAACTTCAAGTAAATAATTAAATCTAAAGGCTCAAAGACCATTCAATCCTCTAAATAAATCACAACCTACTATATATACATCAATATGCAATATCAATGTGAGGATATATTTCAACTCAAAATGAATCTTACTAAACTTCAAAAAAGAAAGCAAGTATTGCTTCAAACGAACATTTTTACCCACAAAGAAGTAATCACATAAGCTCATTTAAATTCATAGATTCAATATGAGCATCAAAGAAAAACTTGACACTTAATGCACACAAACAATAAGATATTTAATGGACGAACAACAAAATTCTATTGATCTTCTTCTTGACCGTTTCTCATTCTTATACCATAGTATTATCGGGATCAAAATTCAGACCCTTCCAAAATCCTTTAAACATATATTCATAGAGTCCAATTAAGTAACTGTCAATAGTTCTTGAAACCGGTTCTTTTTAAAGAATCATTTTTAAAATAAAGTCTTTTTAAACATCTAGAGAAAATATCATTATATTAAATAGGAAATAAATCTATGGTTGAGGTGGTTCTTTTTATTAGTCCAAGTTGGTGTCATCTTGTTTAGCTTGTTGTTGTTGTGCCACCTTGGCTTAATAATCTTTCAATTCCTTTAAGACAATCGAGATCTCCTTCTCTTCATGTGCAAGAACATTCTGTGTTCTCAATCTCAACAATGATCTACTAGTTCAAACTACCTCATTCATGGTAGCAAAGATTTTGGCATGATTTGCACAAGTCAAAGAGGAGTCAATTCTAGCTATTTTTTTTAGATTTTATTTATTGTCGATGGTGTTATCAAATGAAAGATAATCGATGGTGTTATCAAATTCTACCCTTATGTAGTATTGTAAATTGCATCCCATGCAATTCTACTCCACATAATTGCTTTTTGTTTACACCGATTGGATAACTTCTTCACCTTTTTGTCCTTTTATCTGCATGGCTTGCCTAGTCAACCTTTGTCTTGGCCTTTTCCTAACTTCATTTATTATTTGACTCATGGACACTAGCACACCTCATAGACATCTATGTGTCATGATAGCATCCTGTGAGTCTACAAACAGAAGGTGGCAATTTGAGCATTATGTATGCAATGTTAGGTCCCGGAGACAACTGAGAGGGGGGGGGTGAATCAGTTGTCTAATAAATTCAAACCAAAAACTAATTAACCAACTTAATGCTTAATACCGGTAAACTAGTTAAGTATGCCGGTAGATTGTGTTAATAGTAAATTGCTATACCAGTAAGGATAAATGCATGAAACATAAACATAAAGTCATCCACAACAAATAACACCAATATTTGTATGTGGAAACCCTGTAAGGGGAAAAACCACGGTGGAAAACCTTACCCACAATTAGATGATACTACTGCAGATAGTAAGTGTACATAAATGGGGTCTGCACATGCAGAAAGGCCAACAGCCTAGAGCACACTCCTCAATCACAAAATGGGAGTCACACTGACTACAATTGGATGGTTAAATCCAATAAGAATGTACTGCACAAAATAGCATCTTCATATGTTGGATTCAGTACCGGTGTAATGCTGATATGCTTCTGCAAAAACCTAACTTCACCTTCAAATGAATTCTTCGTGTATACCTCTGCTTGATCTCGCATATACCTTCACTCAATTCTTTTTCGCATTCCACACTTGATCTTACAAATAAGATCTTATATATATATACCATACCCTAAGACCAATTTTAGTAGGTCGGCTCTACAAGATATTACAATAAAATCATTTTACAAACAATATAATATCCAATGCAATAACCGATTAAACATGTTGGCTTAATGCATTTATATCAATAATAAATCATCTCCATAGCGTGCCATGCTGATTTGGAAAAGATAAACCTGTCAGTGTAACCCTAGATAACCTGGACCTATTTGTCGGTAAAGGCAAATATGCAAATATGAATATACCAATGATTAATTCTTCAAAACAAAGTATCCACATGATGTCTTCGACATTACCAAGTGTCTTCCATATCATTCCAGGTGCCGGTGAACATTATATCCTACTGGTGAACCATATACCAGTAACTATGCAATAGTTACTTGCTTGCTAGTGAATATTGTTGGATCTTCAAAGTGCTTATTTTCAGTAGGTGTTGAAATCAATGACAAAACCATACCAAAATACCAACAATGCAACACAAGATGGAAAAACCATCAAAGTGCCAAAACAGAAATGCCAAATACCAAAAACCAATCAATCTCTATTTCTCCCCCTGGGAGCAACATGTGTTTATCCAAAGATTTATTTTTAGTACCAATCTCTCCTCAAAAGATAATGTATTTTTCCATAGATATCTCTCCCCCTTTGACATCAAATGCCAAAGCTACAGAATTCAAGTTCATACAAAATACCAACTACTCCCCCTAAGAAGTAGCTTCCTCATCAAAGACCAGAATAAAAGACTTGTCTTTTTAATTCTACCGGTTGATGACAATCATCAACTGTCTAAGTCTCTACCGGTGGTGGTATGACTCCAAGCTGATCTCTTAGATATTCAAAGGTCTCCTTAGGCAAAGGTTTTGTAAAAATATCTGCAAGTTGTTCTTTAGTATTCACATAAACTAGTTTTATCTCCTTTTCTTCAACTTTTTCCCTTAGAAAATTCAGTTTGATAGAAACATGTTTAGTTTTAGAATGTAATACCGGATTCTTAGATATATCAATTGCTACAGTGTTATCACAATATATGGTAATGGGTTCCTTGCATTTTACCTTTATGTCTTTCAACATTTGCTTAAGCCATAATACCTGTGTACAATTAGTTGTTGTTGCAACATATTCTGATTCTGTTGTTGATAAAGTTGTACAACTCTGTTTCTTACTCAACCAAGAAACTAATCTCTTTCCAAGAAAGAATGCTCCTCCAGTGGTGCTCTTTCTATCATCCAAATCTCCTGCCCAATTTGCATCTATGTATGCACATAGGTCAAAATTTTCATCTTTAGGATACCATAATCCAAGATTTGTTGTGCCTTGTGTGTGGGAGAAAAAGTGACACTAAGCAAACATGCCCTAATCTCACTTTCAACCACACACTTGTGGAATACGAAAGAGCCTAGAGGTATCACACAATTGGCTACTTCTTCTTGTGGAAGAGAGAGCCACGGGCTACCTATTAGGATTTCTATTCCTTTGTTGTAATAGAAAGATGAAATGATGCAAGTTCAATTCCTAACCCCAAAGTGCAAGTATGAACTAATAACAAGATTGCAGAATTGAACTTAAACAATGAAAAGATGTAAACACAAGGACAAGGCAAGAATGCAAATGCATACCCGGAGTCAAAATCTGAGTGAAAATGTTCGGGACGGGGGCGTGAGCGCCACTATCCTGATTCTGCCCCTGAAACTGCTCCGGAAACTGTTGTTTTGCACTCTGGAAAAGCTGTCAAAAATGATAAAAATGTTGTCTGTCAGGAGGACCAGGGCGCCCAGCGCCCCTTTCCTGGCAGGACCAGGGCGCCCCATGCCCCTGTCCTGGTCTTTTGATCTGAAATTTGGTATGAAGGTCTGTCTCAGTGTGCTTCTCCCGGATCTGCAACCGGCGGCATCGTCCGAGTCCCGAAACCTGCACTTATATCTAAAAAGGTGTTTGGGTGGCTATATAGGGTTTTGCCTTAGTCAAACCCCCGCTTTGGTGATTTCCACCTCCACGAATAGCCAAGTTGTATTGTAAAATGTATTGTGTGTGCAGACCTAGTGTGTGTGCAAGGTCCTTAAATGCAAGAAAGCAAACTAGAGCAACCTAGAAAGTAAACCCTAATTGCTTGATAATGTAAATTCTCTAAATCAAGATGCAAAGTGATCTAAAGCATGAATAAAGGATATATTGAAGCTTATGCAAAGACATGAAAACAACATGAAATCATACCCAACCCTCAAGGGAGGAGTACAAGCCAATCTTCAGTCGGTAATCTCTTATTGTTCTTCAATGTCTCCCAAGCCCTAAATGGATGAATGAAATTGATAAATGCTTGATAGAAGGATGTTGAATGTTGTTGAAGTCCTCAAAGATCTGCTCTTTTGCTGCATAGAAGGTCCTGAAAACGAAAATCGGATCCTTTCAAATGAAGAAAGAGAGCTCTTATATATGAAACCCTAGGTCTTAATTCCAACTTTTGGCCAACCTAGAGATTGAATATCCCGCCAATTTCTTGGGGTTAAGCTTTATTTTATGATTGGATCACGCTCCTAAAATTTTGGGAAAAATGTCCGGGACCATGTTGCACTCCGGGCGCCATGGTCCTCTCCGGGCGCCATGGTCCCGACAACTTTTCACCAAATTTTCAGGGCCATCAGATATGATGATTTTAGAGAGAATCCTGAAGTTACAGGTGATTTTGAGATGTTTTGACCCCCGAAATCAAGCCCCCAAGTTCAAAATAGGACCTAATTAGGGTTTTTGATTGAATGATGTATTGGAGGAATAAAATGAAAGGGGCACACTTTAATGAAAAGGGCCCAACTTTATGATATGGGAGATGATAAATAGAACCTTAGACCTAATTAATTTGATTAATTAAGTGCTAAAGGGGAAATGCAATGCAAAATGCAAAATGCGCCAAGGCGGGTGCTAAACTAGGTGTGAAATTGTACCACCCCAGCAAGTGCGTACAATTTACGATGCTACACCTTGTAAGTAATAGAAAATCCTTTTTACTGTTGATTCATGATTTTCCATAGGGTTACTTTGAAATCTAGAAACAATACATACTGGATTCATAATATCAGGCCTGGTTTGTGTCAAATACAGTAAACCTCCTATCATAGATTTGTATCTAGTTGGATTAATAGGTGTAGATTCATCCCTTTGAGATAATTTGTCATTTGTAGTCATAGGTGTGCTTACCAGTTTAGAGTTCTCCATCCCAAATTTCTTTAGTAATTCTTTCAAGTACTTGGATTGACTCAAAAATATACCTTTATCAGTCTGAGAAATCTGCAAACCTAAAAAGAATTTTATTTCTCCAATCATAGACATTTCAAATTCTTGCTGCATTTTAATAGAAAATTCCTTACATAATCCATCTTCTCCTCCAAAGATTATATCATCAACAAATACTTCAATAATCAAGATGTCATCATTAGTTATTTTGTAATATAAATTGCTATCTGCATTTCCTTTAGTAAAACCAATCTTCAAAAGATACTTATCCAACCTTGCATACCAAGCTCTTGGGGCTTGTTTCAATCCATACAGATTTTTTCTTAACCTGCAAACCATATCATTGTCATCTGTTAGAGAAAATCCATCAGGTTGTTCAATATATACTTCCTCTTCAAGATCTCCATTCAAAAATGTACATTTAATATCCATTTGATAAACTTTGTAGTCCTTGTGAGCTGCAAAAGCCAAGAATAATCTAACTGCCTCAATTCTGGCTACCAGTGCAAAGGTTTCATTGTAATCAACTCCTTTCTGAGAATATCCCTTACACACTAGTCTTACTTTATTTCTGACAACCTTACCATCTTCATTAAGTTTGTTTCTAAATACCCATTTGGTTCCAATTACATTTTTATCTTTAGGCCGGGGAACTAATGTCCAAGTATTATTTTTCTCAATTTGTCCTAATTCTTCTTCCATAGCTTTAATCCAAAATTTATCTTCACATGCCTCATTGATAGATGATGATTCAATTTGAGAAATAAGACATACCTTTTCATTTTCCAATCTTCCTCTTGTCATAACTCCTTTAAATTTGTTTCCAATTATTTGATCTTCAGAATGATTCAATCTTACATACCGGGGTGTCTTAGTTTGTTGTTGTTCTTCAATTATTGTGGAATCTTTTGATGATACCGGGGTAACTAGATCTTCATTTTGTACTGGTAGATTCAGTATAGGTTCATTTGTCACAATTTCTGTTGCCGGTTCAGAATCTATATACCTTGAAGTTCCTCTGAATTGTTCATCAATTTTTACATTTGTACTCTCAACAATTTTTTGCAATCTCTTATTAAAGCATCTATATGCCTTGCTCTTAGATGAATAACCAAGAAATATTCCTTCATCACTTCTAGGATCAAATTTGCCAATATACTCATCTCTTCTAATATAACATTTACTTCCAAAAATTCTGAAATACTTAAGAGTAGGAGTATTACCAAACCATAGTTCATGAGGGGTCTTACTAGTTTCACCTTTGATGTGAACTTTGTTGAATGTATAGACAGCAGTGCCAACTGCCTCTCTTCAATACACATGTGGTAGATTTGCTTCTGATAACATACTTCTTGCTGCATCCAAGATAGTTATGTTTTTCCTTTCAACAACCCCATTCTGTTGTGGTGTCTGAGGTGCTAATAACTATCTTTTGATTCCATTCACTTCACAGAATGTATTAAAGTCCTTAGATGTGAATTCTCCTCCTTGATCTGATCTTAAACATTTGATTTTCTTTCCAGTTTCATTTTCAACCATTTCTTTGAATAGTTTGAACTTTCCAAGTGCTTCTGATTTTTCTCTGAGAAAAGTAACCCAACACATTCTAGAATAATCATCAATAATTAGCATGAAATATATATCACCTTGTAAGCTTCTAGTTCTAGCTGGACCACATAAATCAGTGTGAATTAAATCAAGAGCATTATTGGATTTTTCTAGCATACTTTTGAAACTAGCTCTAACTTGTTTTCCAAATTGACATTCCTTACAAATTGTATTCTGAGGTTTCACAATTTTAGGTAGATCTCTAATTGCCTTAGAAGTACTGATTTTTACCATGCAATCAAAGTTTACATGACATAGTCTCTTATGCCATAACCAACTTTCATCTATATGTGCAATTAAGCATGCCTTTTCACTATTATTCCAATGAAAGATATTGCCTCTAGTCTGATTACCGATTGCAATTTCCAAACCAGATCTATTCATGATTTTGCATTTTCCATTTTTAAATTGTAACTGAAATCCCTTCTCAACTAATTGACCAACACTTAAAAGATTATGCTTTAATCCTTCAACAAAGTAGACATTGTCAGTGTTATGCTTACCATCAAGAGATATTGAACCCTTACCTTTGATTGAACAGGCTTTGTCATCTCCAAATCTTACTAAACCTCCATTGTACTCTTGAAAGTTTAAGAATTTACCTTTGTCTCCAGTCATATAATGTGAGCATCCTGAGTCAATGATCCATTCATCCTTTGCTTCAACTTTGACTGCTAGGGCTTGTTCTACCGGTTGAGCAGTAGGTGCCAGTTGATCTTCTGTTATAACAACAAAAACCCATCCATTGTCTGCTGGATCCTCATCAGAATCATCAGTCACACCTTCATCAGCAATGTAACAAGATTTGTCTTTGTTCTTCTTGAATTTGTATCTCTAATATTTAGGATTAGGCTTGTATGTTCTTCTAGCTTCTTCTCTTAGTCTAGCATGTCTATCAGGGCATCTCGAAGCCATATGACCAATCTTATTGCAGTTAAAACATTTAAAGGGTGCTTTACCTTCATACTTACTTCCAATTGGACCTTTTGGCATTTTTCTTGCAAATAATGCTTCAAGCTCTTCATTCTACTTTCTGGATTCTTCAAGTTCTCTTGCATAAAAGGCTCTCCAATCTGATTTGTCAAATGATGGAGCAGATGATGTTGATGCTTTAAAGGCCAAATCTATCTTTATAGTAGCAACAGGACCAAATTCCTCAATTTCAAAGGCTAAAAGTTTTCCAATCAATGTATCCCTAGTTACTGATGTATTAGGCATTGTTTTCAACTCATTTATAGCAGTAACCTTCATTTTATATGTCGGTGGCAAACCTCTTAAGATTTTTGAAACAATTTCATCCTCACTCAGAGTTCCTCCACAACATTTAATACCCAAAACAATTTCATTTACTCTTTCCATAAAAGTAAAAATCCTTTCATCTTCTTCCATTTTCAGATGTTCATACCTAACTCGGAAGCTTTCAAGTTTTGCAATTTTGACTGTGGAATATCCTTCATTAAGTGTTTCCAAATGATCCCAAATAGCTTTAGCAGTAGACCTATCTGATAATCCCATGATCTGTTGATCTGATAATGCGCTCAAAAGTGCTTCTTTTGCTTTGCAATCATTCTCTTCATCTTTAGCTAAGGTAGTTGGAGCAGTCTGACCAGCTATAGTAGTAGTATAACCATTCTTAGTAACTTCCTAGATGTCTTTACCAATGCAATTCAGATGTGTTTCCATCCTGATCTTCCATATCCCATAGTTGGTTCCATCAAGTTTAGGACTGTCCTTCCTGAAATAATTAGTAGACATTGGATCTCCTCAAGTTGTTAAACTTTTGCAAAAGAGGACTAGGCTCTAATACCAATTGTTAGGTGTCGGAGACAACTGAGAGAGGGGGGTGAATCAGTTGTCTAATAAATTCAAACCAAAAACTAATTAACTAACTTAATGCTTAATACAGGTAAACCAGTTAAGTATGTCGGTAGACAGTGTTAATAGTAAATTGTTATACCGGTAAGGATCAATGCATGAAACATAAACATAAAGTCATCCACAACACATAACACCAATATTTGTACGTGGAAACCCTGTAAGGGGAAAAACCACGATGGGAAACCTTACCCACAATTAGATGATACTACTACAAATAGTAAGTGTACATAAATCGGGTCTGCACATGCAGAAAGGCCAACAGCCTAGAGCTCACTGCTCAATCATAGAAAGGCCAACAACCTAGAGCTCACTCCTCAATCACAAAATGGGAGTCACACTGACTACAGTTGGATGGTTAAATCCAATAAGAATGTACTGCACCAAATAGCATCTTCATATGCTAGATTCAGTATCGATGTAATGCTGATATGCTTCTACAAAAACCTAACTTCACCTTCAAATGATGTCTTCATGTATACCTCTGCTTGATCTCGCATATACCTTCACTCAATTCTTTTTCACATTCCACACTTGATCTTAAAAATAAGATCTTACATATATACCATACCCTAAGACCAATTTTAGTAGGTCGGCTCCACAAGATATTACAATAAAATCATTTTACAAACAATATAATATCTGATGCAATAACCGATTAAACATTTCAGCTTAATGCATTTATATCAATAATAAATCATCTCCATAGCGTGCCATGTTGATCTGGAAAAGATAAACCTACCGGTGTAACCCTAGATAACCTGGACCTATTTGTCGGTAAAGGCAAATATGCAAATATGAATATACCAATGATTAATTCTTCAAAACAAAGTATCCACACGATGTCTTTGACATTACCAAGTGTCTTCCATATCATTCTAGGTGCCGGTGAACATTATATCCTACCGGTGAACCATATACCAGTAACTATGCAATAGTTACTTGCTTGCCGGTGAATGTTGTTGGATCTTCAAAGTGCTTGTTTTCAGCAGGTGTTGACATCAATGACACAACCATACCAAAATACCAACATGCAATTGATAGAGTTTATAACACCTGTCTACACCCATCAGCGCCAGTTTCATTCCCAAACCTCATATCTTGCTAGGGGGGCTTTATTTTGGCTCTCTAGATTCTTTGGATGATCTCTCTAAGATCTCTAAGATCTTGAAGGAAGTTGTAATGACTCTTTAATCACAATCTCCAAAACTATTGGCTCTCTAGCATGCATCTTTGTTTTCTTGCTCACTTTAGACTCTGATTATTAGGGTGCTTTAATGAGAACAATCTCCTTCTTCTTCTTCTTCATCCGACAAGCTCTTTATTATAGGGATTTTTTTCCTCATACATTTCATTGTTTTAATCTCCATAGCATATCTATTATTATATTTATTTCATATCTATTTTGGTTATTTATCTACCTTGGTTGTCTATGGAGGTGACAACACCAAAGTGGGGGTCCAACTATGGTAGACATTTATACACATCCCCAACATTTTCTCTTTATTGTGTGTAGGTTTCACTGGAGAAAGGATTTCTTTGTTGGAGGCTTCAATCGTGGACCAATTGTGAGATCCTTCTTATCTTCTACCTTCTTTCATTATTTAGTTTATATAGTCACTTTCACTCATTTTATTAGCTCAGAGTCTATTTAAAAAAAAAATTACATCACTTTGTACTTTCTATGCACATCTCTATGCTTTGTTTGTACGAGATGTTAGCACGTCGTGTTGTTGTCTTTGATTCGCATGCGCGATCTCAGGTAAAGACTATGCAAAGGTTACCAGAGAGTCTTTGTGACCTGTCCTTTCAAATCCAGTAGTTTGAGAGACCTTCTATCCATTAAAATTCGCTTATAGGTTTGGGTAGTTAGTAGTTTGTATCTCCTATCTCACCAGAGCATTAGTTTAGTGAGGTGGAGTAGGTCTACTTTCTCCTTCAAATTTTCATCACCTTGAGGGTGTCAAATTTTATCCTCCACATTTTGGTGAACCCGACATGAACCATTTGGTTGTTGTTTCATTGTGTATGTGTTTTCTTAGTCTATTTTAAGTAAAAAGAACTAAATCTTTGTAAAATAATTCCTTAACCAAGCAACATAATACACTTTGTTAGGACCCTTTATTGCATACTCGTGGAGTGTTCAGAGCATTAGAGATCTTGTTTATGAGCTTTACAACCCACATTACCACTGGGGCGGTTGTAAGGAGGAATTCTAGACAAAGTATCCCTCCTAATCGTTACAGTCCTATTTGACCTGGTCCAATATTCACAAACATGCCATACCCTCGAGTGATCTTTTCACTTCTTGTCCCCTTAAGAGAATTATAACAGGGGGCTCTTCCACACCTAGATCACAAAAAACTACCCCTATAAATAGTCCCTGAGGATCTAGACTCCTACTATTGATCATAATTCTGCAATCACTGTTTAGTTTTATTGGATTCAATAATTAGAGGAGAACCTAAGAGACTATGGTAAATACTTTGACAAATATGTTAATATAAGATAGAAAAGGTTTGGATATGTTGGAATTATCTTTAATTATTAAATTCCATGTGTAAATTTTATATGCTCCCTCTCAAGATAGTCAGTTCAATGCTAATGGTCCTCATATCAATGTTCGCATTCCTAGAGTGATAATACACATGGTTGACATTGGACCTACGACTGATCCCCCGATTCCTAGTATCAATGTCTTTAATATTTTCTTGTGTTACACTAGTATGTCCAACAACTCTACCTCTACTTTGGTCGTAGCTCACACTTCTTCCATTAATGTCAATATTGATACTAGTACTACCTCTAGTTGTGGTACTAAACCTCATGATTTTGGTGGAGGTGGTAGTCACAGTAACTATACATCCACCGCTATGCATGGCATACCTCCACCTACTAATAATATTTTAAACACCATATTGTAGAACATAAGATAATTGCAATAGTAACTCATAATATTGCATCCACCTCTTGTCAATCTTTGCCACTTTTCTATTATCACAAGAGCCCGCTTTACTTGAGTATCCTTAATACCATCCTTCACTAGGGGGCTGAGGCATTGAATTTTGATCGGTCTAATGGAGAAGGGAATCCTAATATGCACATTGATTATTTCATGACCATGTGTAGTGACTATCATTGTTTGGATTTTGTTCTACTTAAACTATTCTCTTGGTCTCTTAAAGGAACCGCATTGGAGTGGTAAAGCTCTTTTCCAGATCACTCCATCTAAGCATTTGATCAACTCATGGACTAGTTTCTCAAATTCTTTCAGGCAAACATTTGTAGCACAATCACCATAGTTGACCTTGTTTAATAGGACGAAAATCTGAATGAGAAAGTTATTGATTTTATTTCTCAATATTGATCTATCTCTACTAGTATTCCCTTTTCCATACTAGATAGTGACCTACAAAGGATTTTCATCGATAATCTGTAGTTGGCATTGAGAAAAAATGTGTCTCTTAATCAATATCAGAATTTTACTACTCAATGCTTTGTACTCATTGATTACCAACATAAGATGATTCAATTTAGAGAATCTTCTTTGAACTCTCGTGTTGGTGTCTTTAGGCATATGTCTTCCATGGAAGGGTCTAGAAAGAACAAGGTTGTGGCTAATGTCGTTATTTTACTTCAGGCGATTGAGAGATCTACATAGGAACCACTGTGAAATAGGATCTTTACCAAGTTAAATAATTCCTATTTGAGCATAATATAAAAGTTATT
Organism: Cryptomeria japonica; assembly: GCF_030272615.1. Lineage (NCBI taxonomy): Eukaryota > Viridiplantae > Streptophyta > Pinopsida > Cupressales > Cupressaceae > Cryptomeria > Cryptomeria japonica. Next base: position 31,032,100 of record NC_081414.1, read on the forward strand.
AAAAGATGATTTGATAACCCTTCTTGAGATAAAACCTGTTCTTGACAATAGACCATATCTTTAGTGGTATGATGGTTCAAAGTTTTGTCAATTTCACTATATGCTTGAAAATGACATTGAATGTTGCATTCATCTTAGATATCTTGTCCAAGACTATTTAGATGGTAGAGATATTCAGGTTGGTGAGAGAAAATAGAAGTCTAATAAGTTTATTGACAAGACAAATAGTGAGTTGCAAATATACATAGATCCTTTTCTACCTCATTCGTCTAACTTTGTGTTTGCATCATCTTTTGGTATGGAATCAAGCGAAGGCTTGTATGTTAATATGGTTACTATCAGTCCAATCTCACCTCCTAGATAGAGGGAAAAAACCATCGATATATCTTTCACCCCTCTAGATGTCCCTTATTGTGGACAACCTGCTCCTCTATACATCCTTGCAAATCTAAATGGTCAAACCCTTATAGGTGTGATGGTTGAACCTTCATGCAGAGTTTATGCTATTATGAAAGAGGCCTTATTTATTAATAACTGGCATAGGTTGAGACATGATGAGTATCATGCTACCCTTTGCATGCATAATGGGTTATCTCTTAGTCCTTTGGGAAATATTACCTTGATTGTACTTGTGGGACCCAAGGCTGTATCGAGCATGCTTGTTATGATTCCTAAATCGGACCTTCTTTGAGTCAATCTAGGTACCTCTTGGTTAATTTACATGGATGAGGTAGCCTCAATGATTGATAATGTTTAAATTTACCTCATGAGGGCTCGGTACATGTTGTCCAGGATACTAGATATCGACTACCAATAGCCCGTGGGGATTTTTTGTTGGATCATTTTTAGCCTACTCTAGTTGGACCTAGGCTTCCCCGTGGTAATTAAATGATGTATATAAATTATCATTAATATAAGATGGGAAAGTTGGCTCCTAAGTCAATTAAACCTAGGTTTTTTTTGCCTCCTCTTGCATCGGTCTCTGCTTTGTCTTCCCTATCTTCTCTTGTATTGCAGTGAGTCATGTCTTCTAGCCCTTCTTTGTCATGGATTGGGGATAAACCTGTTACTCAAGATAGACGTCCTTGCTCGCCTAGGACTATGAATCTATTGGTGGTGTCTTCTATTCTCATGACTACTTTTGATGCAGACAAGGTAAAGGAACCCATGCTATCAAAGAATACATATTGCCCAACCTTTGAGCTCTCAATCCTAGTTAACATCCCTTGTCCTACTTAGTATAGTAAGGGTATGCATTCACCTTGTGCTTTCTCATCATCATTGGCTCCTACATTATAGCTTCTGAGGATACCCACTATTCCTCTAACTACTCCTAGAGAAAAAATAGGAAGGGCACCCATGGCTATGTTTGTAGTTGTAAAGGGGCAATTTTGATTTGGCAATTTTTAACATAGAAGGAGAAATCATCAAATCAATTTTTGCTTTGATGGGAAGATGGCCTTTACATTCAAAAGAGGGGAGGAATCCATTAGATTCAATCACAAATCAGATAACGACTGAATACTAAGTGTATTGATTGATTATGATGTGTTTTTCCCTCTTTTGTAAGTTGAAATGTTGATCTAGGGTAAAGAGTTGAAATCAAAGACAAAACTTATAAAATATTGAGCTATAGATGTGGGATTCGGTCGTGCACCTAGATCTAAAAAATATGAGTTGATATGGATCTGCCTTGCAAAAATGCCATGAAAAAGCAGGGACCATGGTGCTGCCTCTTGGTCCTCTAAATGTTTTGTGCATCGAAAAGGGTTGTTTCGTCTTTTTGTCTAAAGCTTATTTCTAGAAGAACAGCTACACACCTATTTCCTACATACAAAAATAAAGGGAAATAGGTTAGGAATAGGGGCTCCTTCGGTCAAACCCTAGTTTTGGAATTAACCATGAAATTGAGATAAATGTAATTGAAATAAATGTAATTGAAATGACTAAAAAGAAAGGTTCTCCTTTTCAGGGAGATGTTGAATTGTGGCTGAAATTGAAATGATTATACCTTTTTGTGAAGTTTTTCTTGCCTCCACATGGAATTTGGGTTTCATGAAATATCTTTTAGATGTCCACTTCAATGCTTGATCTTTGACTTTATTGCTGCTCCAAGGCTTGAAGGAAGTCTGAAAATGCTCAATTTCTCTTGAATTCTTGATTTCCTGTGTGTTTGAATGCTTCTTGATTTTTATGATGTTCAGATGAGAGGGGATATCCTCTTTATATACCCGCCTGTTGGATTATTTGACTGATTTTCTGACATGAGCTGACATGGAGAAAGAAATCCCACTCAAATTTGAAATGGGGAAAAGGGTTTAAGTTGGGCCCAAAAAGGGGGACCAGGGCGTACCGCCTCGGTTCCAGTGAGGACCAGAGCACTATGCCCTAGTCCTGCCCTATTTTGGGAGTACGATCAAGTGCAGAACAAGTGTAAAGTTGAAAATTTTGGCATTTGTGATTTGCAAGAGCATAATCAAGTCTTCAATCATGCTAAGGAGTTCAAACACTAAGGCGAAGGCCCAAATGCAGTTGAAAATTGCAAGGGGTGTCATTTTAGGATGCTACATTTAGTCCCCACTTTAGTGGGAGTATAAAGTCAATCATACTCTCAGTAAAGTTAAAAGGGTTTAGATTGAAATAATTTCACCAAGTCGTCAAGGAGGCAAGATACACCAAGCCCCAAGTGGACTTTAAGATCTCACAACTTTAATGACAAGGTGAAGTAGTCACCGGTTAGGAGGGACCTCAAAGAGATCAGTCCAAATCGATCAGCAAGAGTAAACACAACGGAAACACAGGGACATGATGGAGACAATGCAGAACAAACTGAATTATATCATGAAAACTGATTACAACCAACCGGTAATAATAGGGTTTTAGAAACCGGCTCATAGGCCTGCTAAAACATGCTCAAAATACAGAACAGGTCACAACTAGTACCTCAAATATTAAGGTCTATCTTATATTCTTAGTCTAACTTCCTAATTACATTCTAATACTCTATTACAATGATTTATACAATCCAAGGGGATCGAGTTAGCCAAAAAAGGGATCAAAACCCAAAGAACAAGACCTAACTTGTAAAACCAACAAGGTTGGCCTCTGCCAAAGAAATTCCTCTGAAAAATCCAAAGGATAAAGTGTAGATCATGGGGAAAGGATGGCCATGCTAAGGAACATCGTAAAAAATGCATAGGGTTCTACAAGCTACAGAAGGGATCTGGTAGATCACCAATGCAAATAGATCAGTGGCTATCGGTACCAAAAAACTCAGAAACTGGTAGCGCGATAACTTGCCAAAAAAATTATCTAAATTCTCCATGGTTTGGGAATAAGGAAGATGATCAAGTATTCAAGCAAAATCCAACTCCACGGGTATCAGTGAGCCAAATCTAGGACACATAGAAAGAAATGCTAAAACTACAAATAGAAAGCAAAACAGAAAGGAAATATTTTTGGTTGATAAAAGATTGCTATGAACCGGGATGCTCCTGCATCAAACATCTAAGGTTGTTGAAAAATTCTGTCTCTCACTTTGTTGGGGTTAGAGGAAAACCAAGGCAGTCTACCTCTTCCCGAGAAATCCAAGATGAATCTTCAACTGGTTTGTCCTTCCACTCGACAAGATACTCCTTATACTGACTGCTTTGAGTACTACACCCAATCCTACTGTCCAAAATGTCTTCAACCTGATCTGGTTGATTCTGGGGAAACTACTTCTCCAAGTCTACAATACTATCCTCACTGAATTCTCGTTCGTGATACCGATGAAGATCTACAATGTTCAGCACAGTTGAAATACTCAAACTATCCAATAACTCCACTTCATATGCATTCCCAGAACTGAACTTTCTCAAAATCTTGCAAGGTCCATGTTGGCATTTTTGATGTTTATGTTGTGATTGTCATTGATGGACACACACTTGTATTGAGATCCCCTTTATATGTATGAGCTCATGCTCAACCGGTATTTGTTCCAACCGGTATGTTGTATTCTAGTCTTTAGACTAGTGGTGATTTTGCAGAATGTGTTTCCCGGTCTGAAGCGGCATGTTGACCCCAAGCGGTTCGCAGATCACAAGAGGTACGAGGAAGCAAAGTGGCACAACACATTCTTACCAGTCTTCATTTTTGTCAAACCGGCAACTGGCATTTTGTATGAACCAGTAACACTCTGTGATGAGTTACCAACTGGCATTTTGTGATGAGTTACCAACCCACCGATTGTTTGACGCTACCGACACATTGACGGTGATTCTTGTGTCATGTTACTGAGTATGTCTAGATTCACTGAACCTAGGAAATTATAATGTAATCCTATTGGACCGACATGAAATCAGATTCCTTTAAAAGGACATCATGTCTAGGTTTTTTAAGTTGTTGAAGAAGTTGCGAATAGGGTTTATGTTGAGCTAGGGTTTAAGGTGGAAGCGAAGAGCAATCTCATTAGAGAAGATCAAGTTGTAACTGAGAGAGATAGAGGAGACTGAAGTAATGCTGGAATGCATTAGCTGTGAGCAATACTGGATCTAACCAAGCAATTTGTGCTAGTAGATAGATCAAACACTTGTTGATTACTCACATCTTTGACAAGTTTGTAGCCCTTAACTGGGTAGGCCTCAAAGCCTTTGTAAAATCCTCTAACAAGGTGGTTCACACATGTGAATCTAAAATCCTCTAACAAGGTAGTCTTTAATCGGACTTATCTCCTAACAGAGATTGAGATTCCTAATAGGATCTGTTCTGGTGAAGAACATTGTAAGACCTTAACCGGTCTAACCTTAACCGGTCTGGTTTCTATTCTACAGATAGTGACTTGTGAGTTCCATCTCACCATGGTTTTTCCCAATTGGGTTTCCACGTCAAATATCTTGTGTTATGGTTGTATTGCTTTTGTGGGTGAATGTTTTATTCGCATTTTGGTTTGTATGTGTGATAACTGGTTTGATTGTCAGACTGCTTTACCGGTTTATCTTTAGACTGTGTAAGTGTTTTAGTGCAAAGATTTTTGGCATACTAATTCACCCCCCACTCTTAGTATTCATCAATTAGTTTCAGAGCCAACCTTTCTATAAGTTTAACCACTTGGAAAGAGATATGGGGGAATACACATTGAGGGAACTTACTCAATGGCTCACTAAGTCTGAGCAAGCCTATGATGATCTTATGGTCAAATACAAGGCATCTCAAGCAAAAAGAAGAGAACATGCAGAGAGGCTAATGAAACTATCTGAAAATAGTTCTGAAGATGAAGCTAACATGGAAGGTATGATTGCTGAAGTGAATAAGATGAATGATTCAAACTCCAATTTGAGAAAGGAGTTGGAAGGACTGACTATTCGGTTTAGCCAAGAGCTTGAGAACCAAAGAAAAGCTGAAGATCTAGTAAAAGACAGAGATCATGAGATCTCCAAGTTGAATCATGAGATTAGTGCACTAACTTCTCGCCTTCATGAGAGTAGAATGGAAAAACAAGACATGCAAGGAGAACTGAACATTGCCATCTCTGAAAATGCAAGTCTTATGGAGACAAACACTGCTATTTCCAAAGAACTCTTTGAATCAAAGGAAATACTAGCTAAGTTTGGCAAAAGTATAGTCAGGCTAGAGAAAAAGCTTGAGTCATCTAGACCGGAAAAGAATACCAATGGTCTTGGTTTTTCTGGACATGAGGAAGGAGAATCCTCAGGAACAAATGCTGAAGCATTAAAGAAGAAACTGGCACTCAAAGGAAAAGGTAAGAAAAAATTCAAACCTATTTGCTTTAACTGTCTTAAAGAAGGACACACTGCCAATGTATGTAGGAGCAAAGCCTACAATAATTTTCCTTATTTTATCAACAATGTACCTAGATCCAATAAGTTCAATGGTCATTGTTATGCATGCAACAAGTTTGGACATAGAGCATTTGAATGCAGGTCTATAATAGATAACACTGGAAGATATCCTCAGAGGAACCAAGGAACTAGTCCTGAATCTTTTATGAACTGGAACCACAACCGGTTTAATGTCTTCAATCATCAGTCAAGAAGCGGTGGTCATCAAGCGGCAACTGGATGGAGAGAAAGTTGTATGATCTGTCATGGTCATGGTCACACTGCTGCAACATGCAGAAGGAAGAATGGAAACATGTACAATGGACCTTGGAAAGCACCTAGACTTGTTTGCTATCACTGCAACAAACTGGGTCACATTGCAAGATTCTGCAGAAGCAGAAAAAGTATATCTGATGATATACCGGTCACTCAGGAAGTAGAAATAGAGGTTGAAAAAGTTCAAGAAGACATGAAGAAAATATGGAAGAAGAAACCAATATTATTGGAGGAGGAACCGATTTCTGCACCCAGTGTGGAAATATCAGAACCAGCAAACTAAGCCTCAAATGCTTAGGGGGAGCAAATGGCAAAATGATTTCGAACCCCCAGTTAACACTGGTAAAAGACCTTAACCGGTATGCTACACCTATCGCTTGGCAGAAGACCGAAAACGGTAAAGAGGCAAGTTAGGGTTTATGCCCTAATATAGGAGCATTAATGATGGTAGGTGAGAGACATGTATAAATGCAATTTTCAAATCATTTCTCACTATCTTTTTTTCAAGCGAAGAAAAGGTGATTTGAGCTTAGATTTCAAAAAATTGGAGAGCTTTGAAAGAGATTCAAATATAGTTTGCAAGCAGTAGTGGAGAACTCAACGCGGTGATTTGGCATCCGATAGAGAGCGAAGTAAAGCAGAATCAGGAAGCCCTAAATTCATGTTTGAAAGGTATTTTTTGTGTTCTTGAAATACTCTTCAATGGCTTTCGCATCTCATACCAATTCAAGCATGTCCATTGAGTCAGAAAATTTCATTCAGAGGAAGTCCAAGTATAATGCTTTGTCACAAGTTCCAGCTGGAGTCATAGTCGAAGAAGGAATTTTAGACTATATTGATTGCAAGATAGAAGACCTAGGGTCCTTAGCCATTCATACTCAATTAGGTCTATTTTGCGGAAAGGACAAAAGGATCAAACCGGACTTCAGTATCCTAGAGAAGAAGAAACTCCATAATGCAGTGTATTTTTTGGAAGATTTCATAGAGGATCACATCAGAATCATCTTGAGAAAAGTCCATGGTGACAAGATGTACCTGGAGAGAACGCATGATATCACACCTAAGGCAATTCATGCAGTCACCGGTTTCTGCAACACAGGGGAAGTGCCAACCCTGAGAACGGTAAGCAAAACGGAAATGACCAAGCTCACCGGTTCGACAAGTGATTCATGAGGTATGACAGTTAATCCTATCAAGGATGAACTTGTAAAATACGCTTGCATGGTGATAGGCTACAGAACATTCTCAGCCAGTAGGATTAATTCTATATCTGCTGCAGCGGTAAATGCTGCTTACTGGATGATTATAGAGGATAAATCATTTGACTTATGCACCGGCATGCAAAGGCAACTCCTGTTAAATCTCAAGGCAATCAAAAAGGAAAATTCACTGAGATTTAAATCTGGACAACTACTGGTAGGGTTGTTTTTCTATTTCCAAGGCTACTTTCCGGGTGTAGGAGATGTCCAGTGGTCCCCTGACCAACTAGTAACCAAGCAGATAAAGGAAAGTGTGCAAACCATTGGAACCGGCTACCCTGAGATACTGAACAAATACTTTGATGAGTTTAGAAGAAAGATGAGTCAGAGGATACGAATCTTAGGTGACATAGTGAAGAAGTATGAAGATGACATCTGTTTCACTATTCAGGTGGACAAATGTCTAATGGAGGCTATTGAGCCTAGAATGGAGGAAGTGGAGCCTACGGGCTATGAGGTCATGTTTGACATGCTGGAAGGGTATGCTTCAACCCTTATTGCCTCGCCTCTTGTTCCAAAGGTGAAGCGAACCGGAACCTACTTGGAGAGGATCGCATCGGTTGAAGAACCATCGGTGAAAAAGGGGAAAGAACCGGCAACCAAGAAAGCTAAGACAGTACCTGTGGCATCAGCACAAGCTACCACTAAGACTCCAAGAGTGACCAAGTGGTCATCGGCAAAGAAGAAACCGGAGGTAAACCGAAAAAAGTCTTTGAAAGAAAGAGGAAGACTAAGGAAAATGAACCGGACTCTGAAGAAACTGAGTCTGATGAACAGCTAAAGAAGGCTAGATAGACCAAGAAGGTGAAGAAGAATGAACTAGCAACATCCGCACTGGTAAATATAGATATCTCCTCTTACAAACCTTTGACACATTGTCAAAGAATAGTAAAGAATATTAGGAGAAAGTTACTTCATGATTTAATTGATTATTATTATGATTTCATTAGTGAAGAAAAAGATGAAGTACTGCAGAAAATCTTTCTTTATTTATGCAAAAATGACCGGTCACCATCAGAGATTAAATCTCAAACACCGGATTCATTGTTTAAAGCATTGGATAACAAATGGCACATTACCATTGAAAAGGAACAAGAGATTAGGGAGAAATTTTTTGCACATTACTTCCCTGAACTCTCAAATTCAGAATTATTTGATGTATTAGATCAAAATAAAGGTCTCTTCTTCACAAGGAGAAGAAGACTCTGGTTGTTGGAAGGGAGAGTTGATGGTGTAGAAAAGGATACACATCAGCACATGGCCCATGCTATCAGCTCACACAAAGCTCAAATGGCCAACCTCTAAGTGGAAAAGGAACTAGTTATTTCCAAATCGGATGAAGTTTTTGATGAGGAAGGAAACCTGGTGGAGGAACCAATCGACACCATAGATGTTGATGCCCTAGATATAGAAGATGTCACTCAGGACATACCTTCTGAGGGAACTGAACAGGGGCAATAGGCCGATCAGGGTGATGAACAAGCTGTGGACACACAACAAGTGGCAAAAGATAAGGAAGAAGAGAAAAACAAGAAGGATGAAGATTAGAAACAGAGAAAGGAGGAAGAGAAAGAGAAAGAGGAAGAGGAGAAAAGAAAAGATGAAGAAAAGAAGAAGCAAGAAGAAGAAAGGAAAAAGAAAGAAGAAGAGGACATGGAAGAAAAGAAGAAGAAGGAAGAAGAAGAAAAGAGGAAGAAGGAAGAAGAAGAAACGAAGAAGAAGGAAGAGGAAGAAAAGAAGAAGAAAGAAGAGGAGAAGAGGAAGAAGGAAGAGGAAGAAAAGAAGAAGGAAGAGGGAGAAAAGAAGAAAAAGGAAGAGGAAGAGAAGAAGAAGAGGGAAGAAGAAGAAAAAGAAGAGCAGAAGAGGAGAGCAGAGGAGAAGAAAAAGGCAGAAGAAGACAAGGAAGAAGAGAAGAGAAGAGAAGCGGAAAAGAAGAAAGTTGAAGAAGCCAAGGAACGTGAAGTGGCAAAAAGCTCTTAGTTGGAGACTCCGAAGGCAACCAAAAGTCAACCCCCACTGGTTGATCTTTCTAGTCCTATCGATCTCCAATCTGCAAGCGAGTCGGAGCTTATGCAGAGCATCAAGGTTGCTCAAGAGCACCTTGAGATCATTCGCAGGAAAAAGGAACAAGACATCATTCAGGCAGCTGTAGACACACTTACCAGTTTAATCCCCGGTACTAATCTTCCTGACACTGATTCATCACTAGCACAACTCAAACTTCTATGTACTATAGTGGATGATCAGGTGCAGAGCCTAGAAGAAGCAACTGAGGCCAATGTAAAGAAAGAGCACCAAAAGGCTCCTAATGTTGCTCTAGTGAAGAAACTGAATGAGCTTAGGACTGAACTGTCAAAGGATCAAAAGGACATAAGGAGTGCTTTGGATGAGGGAAACTTGCTACTTAGCAAAATCTGTCAACCTCATCTGTTCTATGATGATGTGCTAGCCAAGAAGCAATAGCTTCAAATGGATTTATAGTCCTACTTAGGCACATTCAAGACTCCTTACGACTCCTTTGTAGCATATGGGCAAACCGTTCACCGGTTCCAGATCCAGTCAGCCAAGATAGAGCAAGAGATCCGCACAAGGTCTAGGGATTTGCAGGAACTTCAACTGGTATTACTTCCACGACTACAAATTCTCCAGAAATGCTATCTGAACCTGGATGCACTAACAATCACACAAGAATTGAGCACAATAGATGCCATGGAGGAACAGGTATCACAAATGCAGACAGAGAAGGAAGTGGCAACCTCCCTACTTGAGTCGTGGTCTCTTTCCATGAAACAATTTTTGCAGGAATACAAAGTGGTTTTTGACAAGTATTATTCATTATTGTCATAAACTATTTTATATATATATGGAAATAGGCTTTTGCAGTGGTACTTTGTCATTGTTGGCAAAGGGGGAGAAGTATATGGTTTTAAAATTTTGATGGTCTTAAATTTTTTTGAAATTTTGATATATTAGGGGGAGAAGTATATCAGAGGGACAAGTATCTGTTTTGAAATTTTGATATATGTTGTGATATATGCTATATGCTCTGATGATTATGCTCTGAATGCAAAATTGCTATACACTCTGTTGATTAAGGGATAGTGTATATGCCTAGGGGGAGCAATTTTGTTAATGGCAAGTTTTTGTTGTAAAACACTTAGATGTCAAAATTTTATTTTCCTAAGTGTTGCCATCAATGCCAAAGGGGGAGATTGTTGGCATTTTTTATGTTTATGTTGTGATTGTCATTGATGGACACACGCTTGTATTGAGATCCCCTTTATATGTATGAGCTCATGCTCAACTGGTATTTGTTCCAACTGGTATGTTGTATTCTAGTCTTTAGACTAGTGGTGATTTTGCAAAATGTGTTTCCCGGTCTGAAGCGGCATGTTGACCCCAAGCGGTTCGCAGATCACAAGCGGTACGAGGAAGCAAAGCAACACAACACATTCTTACTAGTCTTCATTTTTGTCAAACCGGCAACCGGCATTTTGTATGAACCGGTAACACTCTGTGATGAGTTACCAACCGGCATTTTGTGATGAGTTACCAATCCACCGATTGTTTGATGTTGCCAACACATTGATGGTGATTCTTGTGTCGTGTTATTGAGTATGTCTAGATTCACTGAACCTAGGAAATTATAATGTAATCCTATTGGACCGACATGAAATCAGATTCCTTTAAAAGGACATCATGTCTAGGTTTTTTAAGTTGTTGAAGAAGTTGCGAATAGGGTTTATGTTGAGCTAGGGTTTAAGGTGGAAGCGAAGAGGGATCTCATTAGAGAAGATCAAGTTGTAACTGAGAGAGATAGAGGAGACTGAAGTAATGCTGGAATGCATTAGCTGTGAGCAATACTGGATCTAACCAAGCAATTTGTGCTAGTAGATAGATCAAACACTTGTTGATTACTCACATCTTTGACAAGTTTGTAGCCCTTAACCAGGTAGGCCTCAAAGCCTTTGTAAAATCCTCTAACAAGGTAGTCTTTAATCAAACTTATCTCCTAACAGAGATTGAGATTCCTAACAAGATCTATTCTGGTGAAGAACATTGTAAGACCTTAACCAGTCTGACCTTAACCGGTCTAGTTTCTATTCTGCAGATAGTGACTTGTGAGTTCCATCTCACCGTGGTTTTTCCCAGTTGGGTTTCCACATCAAATATCTTGTGTTATGGTTGTATTGCTTTTGTGGGTGAATGTTTTATTCGCATTTTGGTTTGTATGTGTGATAACCGGTTTGATTGTCAGACTACTTTACCGGTTTATCTTTAGACTGTGTAAGTGTTTTAGTGCAAAGATTTTTGGCATACTAATTCCCCCCCCCTCTTAGTATTCATCAGTCCAAACTTTCTCATCTATAATTTGTTATAAGTTCCAACTGGAAATCTTTCTTTTCTTAGATACACCATCACTTCATCACCAACTTCAAATTCCTTATGTCTCCTCTTCTCATCTGCTTAAATTGAATATGTAATTCCTTCATGTGAGCTACAAATTCTTCTACTTCTGAACTTCTCTACTCTTCACTGTTAATATCTCTTAATTCTAATATACCTCTAGGGTGTGCTCCGATAAAAATCTCAAAAGGTGTTCTTCTGGTACTCTTGTTTATTGAATTATTGTAGGAAAACTCTTCTTGTGCAAGAATCAAATCCCAACTTCCAGTTTTATCTCCAACTAAACATCTCAACAAATTTTTCAAGCTCCAGTTAAATACTTCTGGCTATCCATCAGTTTGTGGATGAAAAGTAGAACTGAACTTCAAATTTGTCTTCATCTTCTTCCAAAGTAATCTCCAAAAATAGCCAACAAACTTAGTGTCTCTGTCTGAAACTATGCTCTTAGGTAATCCAAACAATCTCACTACTTCCTTAAAAAATGGGTTTGTTATATGTAATACATTTGATATCTTCTTACAAGGTATGAAATGAGCAATCTTTGAGAATCTATCCACTACCATAAATATAGAATCATTCCCTCTCTACGTTTTAGGCAATCCAAGTATGAAATCCATGCTTATATCCTCCCAAGGTCTTACCGGCACTATCAAAGGTTTATACAATCCCACATTGTGACTACTACCTTTTTCAACTTCACAAACTCTACAAATTTGAACATATTTCCTAACATCCTTATGAATCTGGTGCCAAAAGTAATGCTCACTCACCAATGCTACTATTTTGTCAATACCAAAATGTTTGGCTAATCCTCCACTATGTTTCTCCTTTATTAGATTCTCCCTCATAGAACTCTTAGGTATGCACACCTGTATTCCTCTGAATAACATCCCATCCTGAATGAAGTAATCCAACCACTTGCTTATATCTACCATTACTGGTTCTCTACATGCTCTCTAAGGTTCTGCAAAATCTGGGTCATCATCATACAATATCTTCAATTCCTCAAATCACAATACTATCACTCTCATCTTTGTCAGCAGATTCCTTCTCCTACTCAATGCATCAACGACTTTGTTAGATTTCCCACTTCTATGCCTCAACACAAAGGTGTAACTCTGCAAACATTCTACCCATCTCATATGTCTTTGATTCAACTTACTCTGACTGTTCAAATACTGCAAAGCTTGATGATTCATATACAACACAAACTCTTTAGGCAACAGATAATGTCTCCACTTCTTCAAGGCTTGGCATAAAATTCTTGATTATACACTGAATATCTCCTCTGGGCATCATTCAATTTCTCACTAAAATAAGCTACTGCTCTCCCTTTTTGACTCAAGAATTCTCCTATTGTTTTTCCACTTGCATCACAATCCACTTGAAATACTATATTGAAATTCAGTAAAGCTAACAGAGGCTACTCAGTCACTTTCCTTTTCAATAGCTCAAAACTTTTGTTTTCTCTAGTGGTCCACTTGAATTCCTTTCGATCTCCCCTCATGGTCTCAGTTATAGGGTTACAAACTGAACTGAAATTTCTAATGAACTTCCAGTAGAAACTAACCAATCCATGAAATTATCTTACATCTCCAATGCTTTCTGGTGTAGGCCACTCAACAATTGCTTTTACTTTCTCAGGGTCCATCTTCAAACCATCCTCATATATCACAAATCCCAAATAGAATAATTTTTCCTTCATGAAAGTACACTTGTTAAGATTTATCAGTAACTTTTCTTCGCTCAACCTCTGCAAAACTTGTCTCAAATGAAACAAATGCTCCTCTTTTGTCTTACTGAAAATCAGAATGTCATCCAAATATACAATAACAAACTTACCCAATAATTTCTTTAATACCTCATTCATCAGCCTCATGAAAGTACTCAGTGCATTAGTCAACCCAAAAGACATCACCAACCATTCATACAGTCCTTCATTTATCTAAGTGAATGTTGTCTTCCACTCATCTCCTTCTCTGATCCTAATCTGATGATATCCACTCTTCAAGGCTATCTTTGTAAATTATTTGGGTCTACTCAAACAGTCCATTATGTCATTGATCCTAGGCAAAGAAAATCGGTATTTTAATGTGACCTTGTTTATTTCTCTAGAATCGGTACACATCTTCCACTCTCCATTCTTCTTAGGTGTTAATACTATTGGTAGTGCATGAGGGTTTAGAATTTCCCTGATCAAACCTTTCTTCAACAACTCCTGCACTTGTCTATTAAGATCTTCATTCTATGTCGGTGTCATCCAATGTGCAGCTTTGTTAGGCAAACTAGCTCTGGGAACCAGGTCCATGCAATGACTAATACATCTCATAGGTGGAAATCAATCAAACATATTATCTAAAATCTGATGAATACTAAGAGGTTGGGGTGAATTAGTATGCCAAAAATTACTGCACTAAAACACTTACACAGTCTAAAGATAAACCGGTACAGCAGTCTAACAGTCAAACCGGTTACCACACATGCAAAACAAAATGTGAATAAAGAATTCACCCACAAAATAAATACAACCATAACACAAAATATTTGATGTGGAAACCCAACTGGGAAAAACCACGATGAGATGGAACTCACAAGTCACTATCTGCAGAATAGAAACTAGACCGGTTAAGGTCAGACTGGTTAAGGTCTTACAATGTTCTTCACCAAAACAGATCCTATTAGGAATTTCAATCTCTATTAGGAGATAAGTCCGATTAAAGACTACCTTGTTAGAGGATTTTAGATTCACATGTGTGAACCACCTTGTTAGAGGATTTTACAAAGGCTTTGTGGCCTACCCGGTTAAGGGCTATAGACTTGTCAAAGACGTGAGTAATCAACAAGTGTTTGATCTATCTAATAGCACAACCTGCTTGGTTAGATCCAGTATTTCTCACAGCTAATGCATTCCAGCATTACTTTAGTCTTCTCTCTCTCTCATAGTTACAACTTGATCTTCTCAGATAAGATCATTCTCCACTTCCACCTTAAACCCTAGCTCAACATTAACCCTTTCAGCAACAACTTAAAACCCTAGACATGATGTCCTTTTTAAAGGAATCTGATTTCATGTCGGTCCAATAGGATTACATTACAATTTCCCAGGTTCAATGAATCTAGACACACTCAGTAACACGACACAAGAATCACCGTCAATGTGTCGGCACCATCAAACAATTGGTGGATTGGTAACTCATCACAAAATGCCAGTTGGTAACTTATCATAGAGTAATACCGGTTCATACAAAATACCAGTTGCCAGTTTGTCAAAAATGAATACTGGAAAGAATGTGTTGTGCCGCTTTGCTCCCTCATACCGCTTATGATCTACGAACCACTTGGGGTCGACATGCCACTTCAGACTAGGAAACACATTCTGCAAAATCACTAGTCTAGAGACTAGTATACAACATACCGGTTGCAACAAATACCGATTGAGCACAAGCTCATACATATAAAGGGGATCTCAATACAAGTGTGTGTCCATCAATGACAATCACAACATAAACATCAAAAATGCCAACAATCTCCCCCTTTGGCATTGATGGCAACACTTAGGAAAATAAAATTTTGACATCTAAGTGTTTTACAACAAAAACTTGGCATTAACAAAATTGCTCCCCCTAAGCATATACACTATCCCTTAATCAACAAAGTGTATAGCAATTTTGCATACAGAGCATATAACATATATCATAGCATATATCAAAATTTCAAAATAGATACTTCTCCCCCTGATATACTTCTCCCCTGATATATCAAAATTTCAAAATTTTAAAACCAAAAACCAGATATACTTCTCCCCCTTTGCCAACAATGACAAAGTACCGCTAAAAAACTAGTTTCCATATATATATAAAAGAGTTTATGACAATAATGAATAATACTTGTCAAAAACTGATTTATAGTCCTGGAAAAATTGTTTCATGGATAGGGACCAGGACTCAAGTAGGGAGGTTGCCACTTCCTTCTCTGTCTGCATCTGGGATACCTATTCCTCCATGGCATCTATTGTGCTCAGTTCTTGTGTGATTGTCAGGGCATCCAAGTTTAGATAACACTTCTAAAGAATTTGCAGTCGTGGGAGTAATACCAGTTGAAGCTCCTGCAAATCCCTAGACCGTGTGCTGATCTCTTGCTCCATCTTGGCTGACTGGATCTGGAACTGGTGAATGGTTTGCCCATATGCTGCAAAGGAGTCATAAGGAGTTTTGAATGTGCCCAAGTAGGACTGTAAGTCCGTTTGAAGTTGTTGCTTCTTGGCTAGCACATCATCATAGAAAAGATGAGGTTGACAGATTTTGCTGAGTAGCAAATTTCCCTCATCCAAGGCATTCCTTATGTCATTTTGATCTTTGAGCAGTTCATTCCTAAGCTCATTCAACTTCTTTACTAGAGCGACATTAAGAGCCTTTTGGTGCTCTTTCTTTACATTGGCCTCTGCTACTTCTTCTAGACTCTGCACCTGATCATCCACTATAGTACACAGAAGTTTGAGTTGTGCTAGTGATGATTCAGTGTCAGGAAGATTAGTACCAGGGATTAAACTGGTAAGTGTGTCTACAGCCACCTGAATAATATCTTATTCTCTTTTCCTACGAATGCCTTCAAGGCGCTCTTGGGCAACCTTGATGCTCTACATAAGCTCAGACTCACTTGCAGATTGGAGATCAATGGGGCTCGAGATAGTAGCCAGTTTGGCTTGGCTACCGGTTGCCTTAGGAGTTTCCATCTGCGTGCTCTTCACCGCTTTGATTGTCTTGTCTGCTTCTTCCTTCTTTTTCCTCTCCTTCTCTTCCTTCTCTTTTTCTTCTCTTCCTCTTCCATCTTCTTCTTGTCTTCTTCTTCTTTCTGCTTCTGCTCTGCTTCTACCTTCTTCTTTGCTTCTTCTTCCTTCTTCTTCTGTGCTTCCTCTTCCTTCTTCTTTTGTTCTTCCTCTTCCTTCTTCTTCTTCTCTTCTGCTTCCTTCTTTTTTTGTTCTTCCTCTTCCTTCTTCTTCTTCTCTTTTGTTTCCTTCTTCTTCTTCTCTTCCTCTTCCTTCTTTTTCTTCTCCTCTTCTTCCTTCTTTCTCTTTTCTTCCTTATCCTCTTCTTCTTTCTTTTTCTTGTCATCTTCTTGCTTCTTCTTTTCTTCATCTTTTTGTTTCTCCTCTTCCTCTTTTCTCTTCTCTTCCTCTTTCTTATGTTTCTCATCTTCATCCTTCTTCTTTTTCTCTTCCTGTTCCTTTGCCTCTTGTTGTGTGTCCTCAGCTTGTTCACCACCCTAATCGGCCTATTGTCCCCATTTTGTTCCCTCAAAAGGTATGTCCTGAGTGACATCATCTATATCCAGGGCATCGACATCGATGGTATCGATTGGTTCTTCCACTAGGTTTCCTTCTTCATCAAAGACCTCATCCGGTTTGGAGGTTGGCCATTCATGCTTTGTGAGAGCTGATAGCATGGGCCATATGCTGATGTGTATCTTTTTCAACATCATCAACTCTCCCCTCCAACAACCAGAGTCTTCTTCTCCTTGTGAAGAAGAGACCTTTATTTTGATCCAGGGCATCAAACAATTCTGAATTTGAGAGTTCGGGGATGTACTGTGCAAAAACTTTCTCCCTAATCTCATGTTCCTTTTCAATGGCAATGTGCCATTTATTATCCAATGCTTTAAATAATGAATCCGGTGTTTGAGATTTAATCTTTGATGGTGACCAGTCATTTTTACATAAATAAAGAATGATTTCCTATAGTACTTCATATTTTTCCTCACTATTGAATTCATCATAATAGTCTATTAAATCATGAAGTAACTTTCTCCTAATATTTTTTACTGTTCTTTGACAATGTGTCAAAGGTTTGTAAGAGGAGATATCTATATTTACTGATGCGGATGCTACCAGTTCATTCTTCTTCATCTTCTTTGTCTGTCTAGCCTTCTTTGGTTGTTCATCAGACTCGGTTTCTTCGAAGTCTGCTTCATTTGCCTAAGTCTTCCTCTTTCTTTTGAAGACTTTTGCCGGTGTTACCTCTAGTTTCTTCTTTGTCGATGACCGCTTGGTCACTCTTGGAGTTGCAGTGGTAGCCTTTGTCGATGCTGCAGGCACTGCCTTAGCTTTCTTAGTCGCCTGTTCTTTTCCTTTCTTTACTGATGTTCTTCAACCGGTGCAATCCTCTCCAAGTAGGTTCTGGTCCTCTTAGCCTTTGGATCAAGAGGTGAGGCTAAGGGTTGAAGCATACCCTTCTAGCATGTCAAACATGACTTCATAGCCCATAGGCTCCACTTCCTCCATTCTAGGCTCAACAGCCTCCATTAGACATTTGTCCACCTGAATAGTGAAATAGATGTCATCTTCATATTTCTTCACTATGTCACCTGAGATTCTTACCCTCTGACTCATCTTTCTTCTGAACTCATCAAAGTATTTGTTCAGTACCTCAGGGTAGCAGGTTCCAATGGCTTGCACGCTTTCCTTTATCTGCTTGGTTACCAGTTGGTCAGGTGACCACTGGACATCTCCTACACCCGGAAAGTAGCCTTGGAAATAAAAGAACAACCCTACCAGTAGTTGTCCAAACTTAAACCTCAGTGAGTTGTCCTGCTTGATTGCCTTAAGATTTAGCAGGAGTTGCCTCTACATGCCGATGCATAAGTCAAAAGATGCATCCTCTTTTATCATTCAGTAAGCGGCATTTACCACTGCAGTAGATACAAAATTAATCCTGCTAGCTGAAAACGTTATGTATCCAATCACCATGCATGCATATTTCACCAGATCATCCTTTATAAGATTGACTGTCATGCCCCGTGAATCACTTGTTGAACCGGTGAGCTTGGTCATTTCTGTTTTGCTCACTTTTCTTAGGGTTGGCACTTCCCCTGTGTTGCAGAAACCGATGACTGCATGAATTGCTTGAGGCATGATATCATGCATCCTCTCTAGGTACATCTTGTCACCATGGACTCTGCTCAAGATGATCCTGATGTGATCCTCTGTGAAGTCTTCCAGGAAATATACTGCATTGTGGAATTTCTTCTTCTCTATGACACTAAATTCTGGTTTGATCCTTTTGTCCTTTCCGCAAAATAGTCCTAACTGAGTATGAATGGCTAAAGACTCTAGGTCTTCTATTTTGCAATCAATATAATCGGAAATTCCTTCTTCGACTATGACTCCAGCTGGAACTTGTGATAAAGCATTATACTTGGACTTCCTCTGAATGAAACTTTCTGACTTAATGAATGTACTTGAACTAGTATGAGACGCAGAAGCCATTGAAGAGTATTTCAAGAACACAAAAAATACCTTTCAAACATGAATTTAGGGCTTCCTGATTCTGCTTCACTTCACTCTCCGTCGGATGCCAAATCACCGCTTTGAGTTCTCCACTACCGCTTGCAAACTAGATTTGAATCTCTTTCAAGGTTATCCAATTTCTTCAAATCTAAGCTCACATCGCCTTTTCTTCACTCTGGACTTGAAAACTTTTCTTCGCTCGAAAATAGATAGTGAGAAATGATTTGAAAAATGCATTTATACATGTCTCTCACCTACCATCATTAATGCTCCTCTATTAGGGCGTAAACCCTAATTTTCCTTTTTACTATTTTTGGTCTTCTGCCAAGCAACAGGTATCGCATACCGGTTAAGGACTTTTACCAGTGTCAACCGGGGGTTCAAAAACATTTCGTTGTTTGCTCCCCCTAAGCCTTTGAGGCTTAGTTTGTCAGTTCTGATATTTCCACACTAGGTGCAGAAACCGGTTCCTCTTCCGACAATACTGGTTTCTTCTTCCATGTTTTCTTCATGTCTCCTTGAACTTTTTCAACATCTATTTCTCCTTCTTGAGTGACTGGTATATCATCAAATATACTTTTTCTGCTTCTGCAGAATCTTGCAATGTGACCCGGTTTGTTGCAGTGATAGCAAACAAGTCCAGGTGCTCTCCACGGTCCATTGTACATGTTCCATTATTCCTTCTGCATGTTGCAGCAGTGTGACCATGACCATGATAGATCATACAACTTTCTCTCCATCCAGTTGTGTAGCGTCGTAAATTGTACGCACTTGCTAGGGTGGTACAATTTCACACCTAGTTTAGCACCCGCCTTGGCGCATTTTGCATTTTGCATTGCATTTCCCCTTTAGCACTTAATTAATTAAATTAATTAGGTCTAAGGTCCTATTTTATCATCTCCCACATCATAAAGTTGGGCCCTTTCATTAAAGTGTGCCCCTTTCATTTTATTCTTCCAATACATCATTTAATCAAAAACCCTAATTAGGTCCTATTTTGAACTTGGGGGCTTGATTTCGGGGGTCAAAACATCTCGAAATCACCTATAACTTTGGGATTCTCTCTAAAATCATCATATCTGACAGCCCTGAAAATTTGGTGAAAAGTTGTCGGGACCATGGCGCCCATGCAACATGGTCCCGGACATTTTTCCCGAAATTTTGGGAGCACGATCCAATCATAAAATAAAGCTTAACCCCAAGAAATTGGTAGGATATTCAATCTCTAGGTCGGCCAAAAGTCGAAATTAAGACCTAGGGTTTCATACATAAAAGCTCTCTTTCCTCATTGGAAAGGATCCGATTTTTGGCTTTCAAGGACCTTCTATGCAGCGAAAGAGCAGATCTTTGAAGACTTCAACAACATTCAACATTCTTCTATCAAGAATCTATCAAATTTATTCATTCATCCAATTAGGGCTTGGAAGACATTGAAGAACAATAGGAGATTACCGACTGAAGATTGGCTTGTACTCCTCCCTTGAGGGTTGGGTATGATTTCATATTGTTTTCATGTCCTTACATAAGCTTTGATATATCATTTATTCATGCTTTAGATCACATTGCATCTTGATTTAGAGCATTTGCATTATCATTTACAAGCAATTAGGGTTTACTTTCTAGGTTGCTCTAGTTTGCTTTCTTGCATTTTGGACCTTGCACACACACTAGGTCTGCACACACAATACATTTTTACAAAACAACTTGGCTATTCGTGGAGGTGGAAATCACCGAAGCGGGGGTTTGACTAAGGCAAAACCCTATATAGCCGCCATTCCCCCTTTTCAGATATTATTGCAGGTTTCGGGACTCGGACGACGCCGCAGGTTGCAGATCCGGGAGAAGCAGACTGAGACCGACCTTCCCACCAAATTTCAGTGCAAAAGACCAGGACAGGGGCGTGGGGTGCCCTGTTCCTGCCAGGACAGGGGTGCTGGGCGCCCTGGTCCCTTCTGGGCGCCCTGGTCCCTGGGACAGGGGCGCTGGGCGCCCTGGTCCGACAGCATTTTCAGCAGTTTTGACAACTTTTTCCAAAGTGCAAAAACAGCAGTTTTCGGAGCAGTTTCAGGGGCAGAATCAGGACAGTGGCGCCCGCACCCCCATCCCGAACATTTTCAGTCAGATTTTAACTCCGGGTACGCATTTTCATTCTTGTCTTATCCTTGTGTTTACAGCTTTCCATCATTTTAGTTCAATTCTGCAATCTTGTCATTAGTTCCTACTTGCATTTTGAGGTTAGGGATTGAACTTGCATCATTTTATCTTTCAATTTCAACAAGGGAATAGAAATCCTAATAGATATCCCGTGGCTCTCTCTTTCACAAAAAGAAGTAGCCAATTGTGCGATATCTCTAGGCTCTTTCGTATGCCGTAATGTGTGTCAAAAGGTAGGATTAGGGCATGTTAACCTAGTCTCGCTTTTTCCCCTACACATTTTGGTGAACCCGACGTGAATCTATCATTGCTTCCTCTTGCATTGCATTTGTTAGATATAGATCTAGATTTAGTGTGTTTTCATTTCATTTTCATTAAAAAAAAAAAAAAAAAAAGAGTGTGTTTCTTTGCATTGTGTGTTTAAATTTTATGCAATTTCAAAATGTTAGATTTTTATTTGCAAGATGATCATATTTGTGATGATTATGAGTTAGATGAAGCTTTAGATGAATTTTTGAAACCTAAATATACCAAACCTTCATTTTACCAAAAACTCATAAACCTTGTTACTATGCCATTTAGATGTGATGAGAAAGATAAGTCAAATGGTTCCTCTCAAGGGTACATTCCTATCAACTCTTCCACTGAATCTAGTAACATGGTTGTGTTCAATAATCCCCTCTATGAGGAATTATCTCCTTTTGAATCAAAAGATAAACCTTTTAATAGATATGATCATGCATTATTGGATGATGACCTTGATGACTATGTGGCTCTTAAAAAATACTCCCTTCATGAGGATCCTTTTGTGCAAGAAGATGACATTATCCCTACAATCCCTAGTGATGGCATTTCCTTTTCCAACAAAATTCCCACTAGAGATGATGAATTAATGATAAATGCTTACCCTTCTCCTAAAGTTTGTCTTACCCATAAGCATCCCTTAGAGAAAGAAGATGAAATAATAAGCAATTTCCTTAATTCTCTCTCCCCTAAAGATCATATTGAACATATTTTGAGGAAAGAGGATGAGTTTAACACATTTATTGATGCTTTCCCTCCTAAGGATGAAGAATTAATAAACAATGTTATCTCCTCTCCCGAAATTGACAATACTTTAAACATTCCTTTCAACAACCTCACTATTTGGGATGAACCATTAGAAGAAGGTATAGATTATTCTCTACCCCTAGCCAAAGGGGATGAAATCAAGATTGGAAACTCCCTTGATAGTTTCTCCCCTTCCTTGAATCTCAATTATTCTCCCTCTAAAAATAAAGCATCTCCCTCTCCTCAACTTGGTTCTACTCATAAGGAAACCCTAGTTCAAAGCAAGATGGTTAACATTTCTTTCAAAGATCTCCCTCTCAAAAGTGAGACTTTAGAGAGTAGTGTTGATCCTTCTCCTAGAGAGTTTATTCCCCATGTCGATCCTGTGATGATAAAGGATGATATGACCTTTCCTAGTATTACTCTTCCTACTAGAACATCAATGCTTACCCCTTGTCTCTCTCCTAAAATTGATTTAATCCGTGATAAGATTTTAGTGCAAGAGAAGACTATCAATAATTCTTCCAACACTTTTGTTCATTCCTCTAAACCATCCTCAATCAATTTGATACATGTGAATGAGACACCTAACAAACCTCTCTTCACTGTCCAAGGTGCTTGTCCTTCTCAACATTCTCAACCATTAAATAAGCCTATCTTAGTGGTTCAAGGTGGTTATGCTAATGATTCTTTTTGCACTCCTAAGAAACCTATTATTACTGTGCAAGGAGGTTATTCTTCTAAGAGCCCTTATGAGTATGCTAAGCAACTGACTAGAGAGAGTTATCATGCGGTTGCTCATACCTATAACACAAGAAACAATAGGCAACCTAGTCCTCCTCCAGTTATCCCCACTTCACTTCCTCCTTCCCAACCTATTCTTCCTCAAGCGCCTCGTATTTCACAAATGCTTAGTAAGGACTATGATCTCATAGAACAACTTAAAACTACTCCGGCAAAGATATCTCTTTGGGATTTGATACAAACTTCTTCTGTTCATCATGGAATGTTACAAGATGCCTTGAAAGATTTGAATGTTCCTCCACCTAATATATCTAGTAATATAGTGTCTTTGGTTAACTCTGTGATGAATCCTAAAGCTCAAATTGTGTTTACCCAAGATGAGTTGCCTACTAGTGAAATTCAACAACAATATGATCCCTTGATGATTGTGGTTATCATAAATGACACTGCTATAAGACGAACACTGGTAGATAATGGCTCTGGCCTTAATGTGTGTAGCATTAATCTATTGCATAAGATGAATGTGGATACATCCCTTATTGAGCCTGACTCTCATCCCATTCGAGGCTTTGATAATGTGGCTAAGTCTTCATTAGGTATTATCACCTTACCCGTCACAGTGGGACCTGTTACTTTGCCTACTCCTATCCATGTTATGTCGGGAAATTTAACATACAACTTGTTATTAGGGAGACCTTGGATTCATAGTATGCAAGCTATCCCCTCTACATTGCATAGACAAGTTAAATTCATTTATAACAATAAGACATATACCTTGATAGGCGATACTAATCTTCAGGCTTGTTTGCAAACATCTACTTCCAAAGGGAGTTCTTCTAAGCCTTCCTCTTCTAGTAATGACTCTTTGAACAAGATACCTATGGATAAATCATCACCCTCTAATAATCAAAATTCGTTGGATGAGCCTAAAGCTCCTGAAGAAGATCCTTCTGGACTTGAGTCTACACATGAAAAGGCTTTTGATCCTGAGAAGGTTCTCGCGGAAGACGATTGGGGATCTCTTGATTTTAATCCCACCTTTGTAGGTGAATATAGGGTTCCTCCTAGAGATCTTAAAGGTAAAAAGAAGGAAGAAACTAGAGATCAATCAGTCTTACCTGAATCTATGAGCAATAATTTTGTGGCCGCTTCTCAAACTTCTTCTCCTCACACCTCTAATTATGAAGAGTTTGATTCTTTGTCTTATGAAAAACCACCTTCTCTTCCTGAAATGGCTGATCGTTATGGTCGTGGTTTTCGCATTTTTGCTAAGCATGGGTATCATGGAAATGGTTGTGGCGCTCATGAACAAGGGATAAAAGTTCCTCTAGAGACTAATTTTCACAATTATGCCTTTGGACTTGGCTATAATCCCTGCAAACGCACTAAAGCATCTAAAAGACCATCTCTCAATGTGAATGCTATATTTACTAGTGATGATGATCTCACTTCAACTAAATCATCTTCTACTTCTATCAACTCTCATTCCCCTCATAAGGAAATCTTGGCAATGAACAAATCTCTTTATGAATCCCCTCAAATTTCTAAATCCACTTATGAATCTTTATCTCCTATTCATCATAAAGTCCTTTCCTCTAGGGATAAGGCTCTAATAAATTACACTTATCCCTCTTCTAAGAGTTCTTGTGACTTTTCTTCTTCAATTTTATACATGTTTTTGATCTCACTTATAGCTGAGCATTTAGCATGTCATATTCAAATACCTCATTCAATCTATCATGTCTTTAAATAACATTAATGGCTATTATGTTGCTCATCATTATGTGACATTGGTAGCTCATTTACTGGGGGCTCATTGTCATTCGTGATGGTACAATTTCAAGTGCAATCATATTTTTTTGAAGCAACATAATAGCCTAATTTTCTTGTTCCTATGGGGACAAGAGTGATTTCATATATCTCTTCTTTTGCTTATGTCCAAATCTCTCCCTAGAAGATTGTGTAAGTCCTTCTCATTGAGGCAATGATCTTTCCCTTATTTTTATCTAAGGATCCACTTTTTTTCCTATTTCGTGGATGGTGTGAACTTTATTACTTGATGTTATTCCTTGTAGGCATTTGTTGTTTGTTCAAGGATTCTCTCTTACAAGAGGTGTAAGTCCTTGACTACAACCTCTTTTGCACTTGGTAAAATACATCTATAATGAATTCACTCTCCTAATTGGGTTAAAAAGAGCGTCATCCTTCATTAAGAATCACTTTCACCTCGCAAAAGAAGGAAGTATTGCATTCTTATTCTCTTCTTTGTCTTATTCTAGAAGATGTTATATTTGTCTAACTCATGGATCACCAATGTGTGTATTCATGCCTTTTTTTCCTTTCTTTTTCTTCTCTTTGCATTTTGTTTCCATGTACATCCTTCATCTTGTGTTAGAGAACTCTCAAATCCTCACACTCTTTGTTGTGTTGAAATTGAGATTTAGTCCTCTTTCTTACCAAATGATTCTCCATTAGTTTTTGATCTCATATCAAATCTTCTTGTGAGCATTTGTCATCAATATTCTTTAACAATTCGAAGTGGTAAACATGATACCCTGTTTCAACTCACTAAAATTAGCAAGCCGAAACAGGGGGGGCATATAGCTACCCTCGAATTTTCATCACCTTCCTTAGTAAGCATTAGGTGATTTTGTGATCTAACATGTGTTTTGTAGGGTGTGGTTCCTAACTGTGTACTGCAGATACCGCTGGGGGCTTCGTTCGACAGACTTATGGATATATCCTTTTTCAAATAATGTTTACTTTTCTATACTTTAGCTTGCATATGCACGTAGTGTTCATATGACCGCTAAAGTGGGGGCTAAATGTAGCGTCGTAAATTGTACGCACTTGCTAGGGTGGTACAATTTCACACCTAGTTTAGCACCCGCCTTGGCGCATTTTGCATTTTGCATTGCATTTCCCCTTTAGCACTTAATTAATTAAATTAATTAGGTCTAAGGTCCTATTTTATCATCTCCCACATCATAAAGTTGGGCCCTTTCATTAAAGTGTGCCCCTTTCATTTTATTCTTCCAATACATCATTTAATCAAAAACCCTAATTAGGTCCTATTTTGAACTTGGGGGCTTGATTTCGGGGGTCAAAACATCTCGAAATCACCTGTAACTTCGGGATTCTCTCTAAAATCATCATATCTGACGGCCCTGAAAATTTGGTGAAAAGTTGTCGGACCATGGCGCCCATGCAACATGGTCCCGGACATTTTTCCCGAAATTTTGGGAGCACGATCCAATCATAAAATAAAGCTTAACCCCAAGAAATTGGCAGGATATTCAATCTCTAGGTCGGCCAAAAGTCGAAATTAAGACCTAGGGTTTCATACATAAAAGCTCTCTTTCCTCATTGGAAAGGATCCAATTTTTGGCTTTCAAGGACCTTCTATGCAGCGAAAGAGCAGATCTTTGAAGACTTCAACAACATTCAACATTCTTCTATCAAGCATCTATCAAATTTATTCATTCATCCAATTAGGGCTTGGAAGACATTGAAGAACAATAGGAGATTACCGACTGAAGATTGGCTTGTACTCCTCCCTTGAGGGTTGGGTATGATTTCATATTGTTTTCATGTCCTTACATAAGCTTTGATATATCATTTATTCATGCTTTAGATCACATTGCATCTTGATTTAGAGCATTTGCATTATCATTTACAAGCAATTAGGGTTTACTTTCTAGGTTGCTCTAGTTTGCTTTCTTGCATTTTGGACCTTGCACACACACTAGGTCTGCACACACAATACATTTTTACAAAACAACTTGGCTATTCGTGGAGGTGGAAATCACCGAAGCGGGGGTTTGACTAAGGCAAAACCCTATATAGCCGCCCTTCCCCCTTTTCAGATATTATTGCAGGTTTCGGGACTCGGACGACGCCGCAGGTTGCAGATCCGGGAGAAGCAGACTGAGACCGACCTTCCCACCAAATT
This sequence comes from Cryptomeria japonica, assembly GCF_030272615.1. Classification (NCBI taxonomy): domain Eukaryota; kingdom Viridiplantae; phylum Streptophyta; class Pinopsida; order Cupressales; family Cupressaceae; genus Cryptomeria; species Cryptomeria japonica. Next base: position 31,059,043 of record NC_081414.1, read on the forward strand.
TCAGTGCAAAAGACCAGGACAGGGGCGTGGGGTGCCCTGGTCCTGCCAGGACAGGGGCGCTGGGTGCCCTGGTCCCTTCTGGGCGCCCTGGTCCCTGGGACAGGGGCGCTGGGCGCCCTGGTCCGACAGCATTTTCAGCAGTTTTGACAGCTTTTTCCAAAGTGCAAAAACAGCAGTTTTCGGAGCAGTTTCAGGGGCAGAATCAGGACAGTGGCGCCCGCGCCCCCGTCCCGAACATTTTCAGTCAGATTTTAACTCCGGGTACGCATTTTCATTCTTGTCTTATCCTTGTGTTTACAGCTTTCCATCATTTTAGTTCAATTCTGCAATCTTGTCATTAGTTCCTACTTGCATTTTGAGGTTAGGGATTGAACTTGCATCATTTTATCTTTCAATTTCAACAAGGGAATAGAAATCCTAATAGATATCCCGTGGCTCTCTCTTTCACAAAAAGAAGTAGCCAATTGTGCGATATCTCTAGGCTCTTTCGTATGCCGTAATGTGTGTCAAAAGGTAGGATTAGGGCATGTTAACCTAGTCTCGCTTTTTCCCCTACACAAGTTGCTGCTTGATGGCCACCGCTTCTTGACTAATGATTGAAGACATTAAACCGGTTGTGGTTCCGGTTCATAAAAGGTTCAGGACCAGTTCCTTGGGTCCTCTGAGGATATCTTCTAGTGTTATCCATTATAGACCTGCATTCAAATGCTCTATGCCCAAACTTGTTGCATGCATAACAATGACAATTGAATTTATTTGATCTAGGTACATTGTTGATAAAATAAGGAAAATTATTGTAGGCTTTGCTCCTACATACATTGGTAGTGTGTCCTTCTTTAAGACAGTTAAAGCAAACAGGTTTGAATTTTTTCTTACCTTTTCCTTTGAGTGTTGGTTGCTTCTTTGATGCTTCAGCATTTGTTCCTGAGGATTCTCCTTCCTCATGTCAATAAAAACCAAGACCATTGGTATTCTTTGCCAGTCTAGATGACTCAAGAATTTGCTCTAGCTTGACTGTACTTTTGCCAAACTTAGCAAGTATTTCCTTTGACTCAAAGAGTTCTTTGGAAATAGCAGTGTTTGTCTCCATTAGACTTGCATTTTCTGAGATGGCAATGTTCAGTTCTCCTTGCATGTCTTCTTTTTCCATTCTGCTCTCATGAAGGTGAGCAATCAGTGCACTAATCTCATGTTTCAACTTGGAGATCTCATGATCTCTGTCCTTTACTAGATCTTCAGCTTTTCTCCAGTTCTCAAGCTCTTGACTAAACCAAATAGTTAGTCCTTCCAACTCCTTTCTTAGATTGGAGTTTAAATCATTCAGCTTATTCACTTCAGCAATCATGGCTTCCATGTTAGCTTCATCTTCAGAACTACTTTCAGATAGTTCCATCAGTCTCTCTGCATGTTCTCTTCTTTTTGCTTGAGATGCCTTGTATTTGACCATAAGATTATCATAGGCTTGCTCAGACTTAGTGAGCCGTTGAGTAAGTTCCCTCAATGTGTATTCCCCCATATCTCTTTCCAAGTGGTTAAACTTATAGAAAGGTAGGCTCTGATACCAATTGATGAATACTAAGAGGGGGGGGTGAATTAGTATGCTAAAAATTATTGTACTAAAACACTTACACAGTCTAAAGATAAATCGGTAAAGAAGTCTAATAGTCAAACCGGTTACCACACATGCAAAACAAAATGCGAATAAAGCATTCACCCACAAAAGCAATACAACCATAACACAAGATATTTGATGTGGAAACCCAACTAGGAAAAACCACGGTGAGATGGAACTCACAAGTCACTATCTGCAGAATAGAAACCAGACCGGTTAAGGTCAGACCGGTTAAGGTCTTACAATGTTCTTCACCAGAACAAATCCTGTTAGGAATCTCAATCTCTGTTAGGAGATAAGTCCGATTAAAGACTACCTTGTTAGAGGATTTTAGATTCACATGTGTGAACCACATTGTTAGAGGATTTTACAAAGGCTTTGTGGCCTACCCAGTTAAGGGCTACAGACTTGTCAAAGATGTGAGTAATCAACAAGTGTTTGATCTATCTAATAGCACAAACTGCTTGGTTAGATCCAATATTGCTCACAGCTAATGCATTCCAGTATTACTTCAATCTTCTCTTTCTCTCTCACAATTACAACTTGATCTTCTCAGATAAGATCATTCTCCACTTCCACCTTAAACCCTAGCTCAACATTAACCCTTTCAGCAACAACTTAAAACCCTAGACATGATGTCCTTTTTAAAGGAATCTGATTTCATGTTGGTCCAATAGGATTACATTACAATTTCCTAGGTTCAATGAATCTAGACATACTCAGTAACACAACACAAGAATCATCGTCAATGTGTCAGCACCATCAAACAATTGGTGGATTGGTAACTCATCACAAAATGTCGGTTGGTAACTCATCACAGAGTAATACCGGTTCATACAAAATACCGATTGCCGGTTTGTCAAAAATGAAGAGTGGAAAGAATGTGTTGTGCCACTTTGCTCCCTCATACCACTTGTGATCTACGAACTGCTTGGGGTCAACATGCTGCTTCAGACCGGGAAACACATTCTGAAAAATCACTAGTCTAGAGACTAGTATACAACATACGAGTTGCAACAAATACCGGTTGAGCACAAGCTCATACGTATAAAGGGGATCTCAATACAAATGTGTGTCCATCAATGACAATCACAACATAAACATAAAAAAATGCCAACAAAATCATTTCTTCATATTCTGTTAGCAAATATTTTATCTCTTCTGGTTGTTCTTCTTCATGCTCCGGATTCTTAGTCTTCTTACAAACTAAGGAAAAACACACATTCTCATCTCTCAAACCATCCAGGAATTTCCTTCCATCCACCAAATAGATTCTAGTATTCGTATAGACTTCACTCTTCAAAGGTTCCTCCAAGGGCAACAAGGTTTGATTCATCCCATTGGCCACAATAGTGTATGCATTTTTCCTCCCATCATGTATTGCCTGTCTATCAAACTACCAAGGTCTACCCAACAAAAGGTGACAAATATCCATAGGCATAATATCACATAAGACTTCATCATGATAATTCCCAATTTTTAATTTCACCAAACACTTCTCACTTACTAACAACTTATGTTCATCCTGAATCCATGCTATCTAATAAGGGTTAGGGTGTTTCAATCATTCCAAATTTAACTTAATCGCCATCTCTTCTGAAACAGGATTATCTGAACTACCACTATCAATAACAACTTTACAACACTTAACAGATACCTTACATCTGGCCTTGAACAAATTCTTCCTCTGCAAGGGCTCTTCATCCCTCCCAGTATGACACAAAGCTCTCCTCATCATCAACAGTTCTCCATCTTCTAGTTTATTATCTGATCTGGTGAGGTTTTCTTCCACCAATGTTGTTCTTCTAGTATTCTTTGTCTTCTTACACTTGAAAGCACGACACCCTTCTCCTCCACACTTATAGTAAGTTCCTCTAAACACTCTCTTGTCTTGTCTTTTGTCGTCTCTTCCAAAATTCTCATTCTAGTAGCCATCTGGTTCTCTCCTTTGATAGAAATTTATATCATCTTTCCAATATGAATTGCATTCTTTGCTTACTTCTTTATCCTTGTTTTGATCTATATAGGTTCCTCTACCTCCAGTATATCCTCTTCCTCCTTGAAATCTTCCTCTGGAAAACCTTCCACCTCTGCCTCTCTTTCCTTTGCTCATGTCTTTTGTTTATCTTCTCTTCTACCTTTAGGGCATACTGGTAAGCCTCTTAAACACTCTATAATTTGATCAAACTGAGTTCATCTTGTATAGACACTCGCAATCTATTCAAATATCTTGCAACTTGTTCAACTTCATCATCAACATATCTGGATCTAATAGTCAACTTGTAAAATGCTTCAATATATTCCTTCACACTAGATTAATTTTGTTTCAAATTTTGGAACTTCTAGAATAGATTCACTTGATAATCAGCTGACATAAATTTTGAGTTCAACTTAGCAACCATCTGACCCCTTGTCTTGATCTTCTCTTTACCTCTCATCTGTCTATCAATATGCAAATTCTCCCACCAAAGAGATGCATGATCTTTCAACTGGGTACAGGCATATTTCACCCTCCTTTCTTCTGCAATGTTTCCAAAAATAAAATATTTATCCATCTCCGAGATCCAATCCACCAATTCATCCAAATTTAACTTTCCATCATATTTCGATGGGGTAAAATGAGATTTAATATTTGCCCTACTCAAAACCCTCAAAAACCTTTCCTCATCAACCTCCGGTGGGTTTACTTGTTCTATCGGGGCTTCTTCTCCTTCATATTCACTTACATCTTCAATGTGTCAGCCTCTTCTCTGGGCTTCTATTCCTCACAACATTTCCTTCACAGTAGGGACTACATTCCCACGTGCTCCACCATTCCTAGTCCCTCTTCGTGTCATCTTTACACCAATCCTCTACAGCTACAGGTTGAATACACAGTCCTCCACCCTACAATAAAATTCTCAGCACAACACAATCTCCAGAATGAAAGCTTTCTCTAATACCACTTGAAGTAGTCACCGATTAGGAGGGACCTCAAAGAGATCAGTCCAGACCGGTATGTTGGGTCTCAAATCAACAAATTGGATAGGTTCTAAGGAAATACCAACTCCTATGATCAAACCCTCCAATTGACTTGGCCAACTTATAGAGTGAATCTATTTGGTTACCAACTATCTCACTTTAGGCCCTGCAGGACCTAGGTGGGTATACCTACTTACTAGTTGTTCCTTTAGCTAATGCTTTTTATAGCAGATTTAGTGTCTTAATCCAATATCTCCTAGTCTCAGAATGGCATAAGTTTCTTAACCAAACTGATTTCAGATGTGTGTATTGATCTATGCATCTTACAAAGGTATATATGTTACACTTTGTCTAAATTACCTACTATACCTACTCTACTAATCATAATTCTTAAAAGTAAAGGGTAATTGGTATGGTTAAAGGGTTTGTTTACAAATGATCAGTGCCTTTCCTCTTATTTGGGCTACAGAGTCTTTATATCTCTTTAGGACTTATTGTGTAAACTTATGAGATAGTTTTTAAACCCACTCCCTCTCGATGAGTCTGTCAGTTACTGTTTCTTATGAGCTCTACTTCAATATCTATATTGTAAACTGCCTGAATAAATTTAACTCTAACCTTAAGAGACCATCCAAGGAAGAAATACAAGGAACAATTACAATTTGCAAGTAAGTCTTTTTGATCCAAGTCTACAATATGAAACACATAATTTTACTGGAAGAACACAAATAACCTTATCTCCTTTAGATAATATCATAAGCAACTGCCTGCAGAAAAATGTAGTAATCCACAACACATATGCAAAGGAAAAACAATTGATTATATTATATATATTCACCAAAATAGTATAATGGTAAGCCTGAGGCTATAATCTACTTCTTGTTCTAATTATTATCTTCCATATTACAAAATCTCCCTCCTTTATATGAGAGTATACATTATCACCAAATGTTGTGGCTTTTCAACATATAACTGTTAACTAACACCTTTGTTTCGAATATCACTTTGATCAAGTATTTCCTTCATTCATCGAAATACTATATTCGGTCCCTATGGCTATCTCCTCACCGCTACCTATCTGATATCCATCGGGTTTTTATGTCAAAGAAACCTTGGGCTTCAGTGACCTCCTTTATTTTTCCACCGAAATACTTCTTCCATCGATATCACTATGCCCCGTCGATGAACGGATCTATTGTCTCACCGAAGCCTTCCTTATCCTCTCTTGTCATCTTCCACCAATAAAGTTGTATTGGCAAAACCATGTGTATCGGAGACATGCCTTCTAGCCTCCTCGAAACCTATTTCCTCATCGATATATATCTGATGTCCATCGGGTTTCATGTCGAAGAAACCTTGGGCTTCGGTAACTTCCTTTATCCTTCCATCAAAACACATTTTCTATCGACATCACTACACTCCTTCGATGAATGGGTCTATTGTTTCATTGAGGCTACCTTTCTTTTGATGATTTGCTTCCACTATCATCTTTCATCGATGAGCTCATTATTAATCTTCCTCGATAAAGTTGCATCGGTAAAACCACACATATCTGTAACATGCCTTTTAGCCTCCTCGAAACTCATATCCTTATTGATATCTTTTATCGATGTAGCTTCCTTTTGTTTGATCAATATCATTCTTTCGATAAGAATGCTTCTTTCGGTAAGTCCCTTTATGTTGCACCGATGGTATTATTTCCTTGGAAGCCTTTTCTCGTTGATGAAAACCATCTCCACTTTCCTCAATATCTTTTGTCGATGGAATTACTGTCTTCGATGAGTCCTTTCTGAAGTTCATCGGCGTTTCATTTCTTCGATGGCCCTTCTATATCGATGAGACATTTTTGGGTCTCATCGATAATATTTGAATCCGGATATCTTTATAGGATGTTGTTATACCCGCTTGATGACTTGTGGGCTATCATGGTATTAATGAAAATGACAATTTCTTCCAAAGATAGATGGCTTCTATGATTTAATTTCTCAAATCAAGACATTTTACTTAATTCATATTTGATGCTCAAAGTGGCTCTGACTGGGATTGGGGGTATGCTACGGATACCTTCAAGAATCTAGACTCTTTGGTAGAGTAGACCATTGCCAATCACCTCCCTTTTGTAGATTATGTTAAAACTGCATCTGGTCCCCCCTAGGTCCCAAAATCATGAACACTCATTTTTCCTTGATCAAACACCTGTTTCTCATTTTGCAACAACATTCCAATTTCATCATAAAACTTCTCAGTTGTCATTTTTCCATGTTGTCCATATATGTTGTAATGTCTTTTATTTTTGTCTTGATGTTTAATAAAAGAATCACAATAATCTCCTTTTGTTTTCACATGAATCAAACTTTTATAAACCATTATACTATTTGGTTTATAAATTTTTAACTTTTGAGATTTTCTAATATTTTCAGGTATCATATTATCTCTCATTTCTCTATGAACACATTCCAAATATATGGGATATATTGTTTTTTACCCCTCCTTGTATTCACCACATAAGCTATAAAATCTTCATAAATTATTAAGTTTTCATATTCACCAAGGTTTCCTTTCTGAAACATCCTCTTATTCACGAATACATCAATATTCATCCCTATTTTATAGGGGTGTTCCATTTTACTTGAGAGACTTTGTTTTTTACCTCTAATGCCATCTTTAGGTAAAACCCTCTTAGTAATGTCAACATTAGAATTTGAGAAAAAAATCTCCTTTATTATTCGCTTATGTGATTCATGTAGGCCAAAAGTTAAAAATTTATATCTCGGGTTATTTTTAAGATGTACTTCATACTAAGGGGAAGGATTACTCAGAAACCCTAAATTTTTCTCATGGTACTTTTCTCTCATTTTTGAAAAAATTATATCACCAATTTTATTTGTTTGAGTTTTCTTTGGAGAATGCAACTTTTCTGATCCACAAAAATGCTCCTAATTATCCTCATTATTATTTGTCATTTCTCAATAAGATTTCCTGATCATCTGGAGGTGTTTTTTCTTCTTCATATAGTGCATTCGGAAAGACATAGAGATCTCTGTCAGACATCCTCTGGGAGTATATCATTTCTATCTTCATCATTATAAAGAGGATTTGTAAAAAATTTAAAATCATCTCCATACTCATGTGACTCTTGAGTTTTTCGGTCACCATGTGTGCCCTCACTATCGTTAATGTATTTATCAAAGAAATAACAGGACTCGTTACGTGAAGTTTTTTCCATTGTATCCTTCACATTACAATCTTCTCCTATCACCTTGTCCCACAATAGGTTTGAAAAATTCTGGAAATTATTTTCAGGTGTGTGTGTGCATTTTGTCTGTTGTTCATAATACACCCCTTTTTCCTTTTCTTCATTTCTCTGATACTCTTTATCCAGAAAGTCTGAAATTTGTTCAATATTGAGAAAACATTCTTCTTCCTCTTTGTTACTGATACAAGTGTTTGTTCCTATCAAAATATCCTCATGGTTTTCAGGTATGGATGAATCAACCATTTTTTCCATGTTAGACAAGTATATTTCTTCACATGGAGATAATTATGTATCATCAACAATAATCTCCTCAAGTTCTGAATCATAGTAAAAAATATCATCCATTACTTCTTCATCTGATGGGCCTTCAAAAGGGACAAGTAGTTCTCCTATATATTCATCTTCATTTGCATCTCTTATTTTGATGTTACTCGTCTTACACAAATCATGTAGTTTTTTATTCAATTCTTCAAGAATTGAACATGCTGATTCCAAACTGTCAGGCCCACATTCTCTCAAGATCAATTCCTCCAGTATAGCTAAATTAAATTGTATATTATCAGGCATTTGAAAATAAGTCACCATTATTTTGCCAATCACTTTTTCTATAGATTCACTTTCCTTTCTTCTTATGTTGTAGATTTCATTGCCACAATCATAATCCGGTTGAATCTGATTTTGGTATGGAGAGCCATTTGAAGGGCTAATGGCTGAAGTATTATCCTCGATTGCACCATAGAAGTCTTCCATGAACCACCATTCAAGTTCTTCCCATGATGAGATACTTTGTGGGGGTAACAAGTTGAATGACTGCTCCACAACATCCTCTAATGTTAGCACAAACCATTTCATGATCATTTCTTCTGAATAGATTCTGAAGGTCTCAATAAACCAATAAAATGATTTTAGATGCCGAATTGGTGATTCCTTTTCAGCTCCATGGAACCTTGGCATATAGATCTTCAACTCATAGGGAAATGCATATGGATACTCAGGGATGTTACCGAAATCCAATGGCTTAAAACTTCTTGGAATATTCTTGCCTCTTTGTGGCTGTGGTTGCCAATGTGCATATTTTTCTGAAGATGCTTCTCCATAAAAATATGGGTATTGAAACATACTGAATGATACTAATCTTTTTCATTTAATTTTCCTTTTTATAGAGTCGCCACCTTTTTCATAGAGGACATAAGTTATTTCTTTCTTCTGAGTTCTCTCCCACAGTAGAGTCTTAATAATTCTTCCCCAACAAAGTCGCTAATCTGTTGGGTCTCAAATAAACAGATTGGATAGGTTCTAAGGAAATGCCAACTCCTATGATCAAACCCTCCAATCGACTTGGCCAACTTATAGAGTGAACCTATTTGGTTACCAACTCTCTCACTTTAGGCTCTGCAAGACCTAGGCGGGTATACCTACTCACTAGTTGTTCCTTCAACTAATGCTTTTTATAGAAGATTTAGTGTCTTAATATGATATCTCCTAGTCTCAGAATGGCATAAGTTTCTTAAACAAACTGATTTCAGATGTGTGTATTGATCTATGTATCTTACAAAGGTATATATGTTACACTTTGTCTAAATTACCTACTATACCTACTCTACTAATCCTAATGCTTAAAAGTAAAGGGTAATTGGTATGGTTAAAGGGTTTGTTTACAAATGATCAGTGCCTTTCCTCTTATTTGGGCTATAGAGTATTTATATCTCTTTAGGACTTATTGTGTAAACTTATGAGACAGTTTTTAAACTCACCCCCTCTCGATGAGTCTGTCAGTTATTGTTTCTTATGAGCTCTACTTTAATGTCTATATTGTAAACCACCTGAATGAATTTAACTCTAACCTTAAGAGACCATCCAAGGAAGAAATACAAGGAACAATTACAATTTGCAAGTAAATATTTTTGATCCAAATCTACAATATGAAACACATAATTTTACTGGAAGAACACAAATAACCTTATCTCCTTTAGATAATATCATAAGCAACTGCCTGCAGAAAAATGCAGTAATCCGCAACACATATGCAAAGGAAAAACAACTGATTATATTATATATATTCACCAAAATAGTACAATGGTAAGCCTGAGGCTATAATCTACTTCTTGTTCTAATTATTATCCTCCCTATTACAAAATCTCCCTCCTTTATATGAGAGTATACATTATCACCAAACGTTGTGGCTTTTCAACATATAACCATTAACTAACACCTTTGTTTCGAATATCACTTCAATCAAGTATTTCCTTCATTCATTGAAATACTATATTCGGTCGCTATAGTTGTCTCCTCACCTCTACCTATCTGATATCCATCAGGTTTTTATGTTGAACAAACCTTGGGCTTCAGTGACCTCCTTTATTTTTCTACCGAAATACTTCTTCCATCGATATCACTATGCCTGTTGATGAATGGATCTATTGTCTCACTGAAGCCTTTCTTTATCCTCTCTTTTTGTCTTCCACCAATAAAGTTGTATCAGCGAAACCACGCGTATCGGAGACATGCCTTCTAGCCTCCTCGAAACCTGATGTCCATCGGGTTTCATGTCGAAGAAACCTTGGGCTTCGGTAACTTCCTTTATCCTTCCATCGAAACACATTTTCTATCGACATCACTACACTCCTTTGATGAATGGGTCTATTGTTTCATCGAGGCCACCTTTCTTTTGATGGTTTGCTTCCACTATCATCTTTCATCGATGAGCTCATTAGTTATCTTCCTCGATAAAGTTGCATTGGTAAAACCACACATATCGGTAACATGCCTTTTAGCCTCCTCGAAACTCATATCCTTATCGATATCTTTTATCGATGTAGCTTCCTTCTGTTTGATCAATATCATTCTTTCGATAAGAATGCTTCTTTTGGTAAGTCCCTTTATGTTGCGCTAATGGTATTATTTCCTTGGAAGCCTTTTCTCATCAATGAAAACCATTTCCACTTTCCTTGATATCTTTTGTCGATGGAATTACTATCTTCGATGAGTCCTTTTTGAAGTTCATTAGCGTTTCCTTTCTTCAATGGCCCTTCTATCTCGATGAGACATCGTTGGGTCTCATCGATAATATTTGAATCCGGATATCTTTATAGGACGCTATTATACCCACTTGATGACTTGTGGGCTATCATGGTATTAATGAAAATGATGATTTCTTCCAAAGATAGATGGCTTCTATGATTTAATTTCTCAAATCAAGACATTTTACTTAATTCATATTTGATGCTCAACACGGTCAACAAGAGTAAACACAAATGAAACATAGGGACATGATGGAGGCAATGCAGAACAGACTGAATTATATCATGAAAACTGATTACAACCAATCAGTAATAACTGGGTTACAGAAACTGGCTCACGAGCCTACTAAAACATGCTCAAAATATAGAACAGGTCACAACCGAGACCTCAAATCTTAAGATCTATCTTCTATGCTCAGTATAACTTCCTAATTATATTCTAATGCTCTATTACAATAATTTATGCAATCCAAGGGGATCCGTTCGGCCCAAAAAGGGATCAAAACCCGAAGAACAAGACCTAACATGTAAAACCAACAAGGTCAACCTCCGCCAAAGAAATTCCTCCGAAAAATCCAAAGGATGAAGTGTAGATCATAGGGAAAGTTTGAACACATGCTAACAAACATCTAAATCAATGCTCAAGGCTCCACAAGCTACAGAAGGGATCCAGTAGATCACCAATGCAAATAGGTCTAGGCAACCAGTAATAGAAAACTCAAAAATTGGTAGCGATAACTTGCAAGAAAATGATCCAAATGCTCCACAGTTTGGGAATAAGGAAGATGATCAAGTCTTCAAGAAAAATATTAACTCCACAAGTTTTGGTGAGCCAAATCTGGGACACATGGAAAGAAATGTTGAAACTGTAAACAAAAAGGAAAACATAAATGAAATATTTTTGGTTGATGCAATAATGCTATGAACCAGTGATGCTCCTGCATCACAAGGTAAAAGGGAAGATCATGGGAGAGAGAAAGAGAGAACCATGATTACAACTAGTAAGGTTCTCTTACTATGAGTCATGAAAAGAAAAATACCAAAAATTACTAAGTAACTTTAAGTATCAAGATGTACAAGAGAGAGAATCATTGAGCGGAGTGTATGCCCCCATGTTAAAGCGATCGTGTATGCCTTATCAGAAGCAATTGATTTAAGGTAGGATACACCCAAAAATACAAGCACATTATCACAATAATTTATCCCCCCAGAGAGGACAAATCAAAGGATAATGATCACAAAACACAAAACACAAGGTTGTTTCACCTAACTTTGGAGACAGTATGCTTTTTATGATAACTCATGTATATCATGGAAGAAGGGAACACATGTGTCTTTTGAGTCAACATGGAAGAGACAAAAAGAGATCTCAATGCTTTACATCATCCTCAAGTATACAACATTAGGGACAACAAATAGAAGAATGGAGGGAGAAATAAAAGAAGGTCACAAACAAGCAAGAGAGGAGAGAGAGAGAGTCTACGGTGCTAATTAAGCTAATCAAGTATGTCACCCACCCCCTGATCTTGCTCATGATTGTTTTGGGAAGGTGGACAACATGCAAGAGGATCGACATTGAGCATGGTAGATGGAGCTATCACAAATTCCAAACAAGGACCATTCTCTAATGATGGATCACTTTGTTCGTTACTAGGAGCTAGGATTAGTGATTTAGAAAATTGTTAGATAAATCATTTTCAAACATCAACATATTCATATTCATCATCAGAAATATTAGGATCAATATTTTCATCATTAATAATATTCTCACCTATTTCTTCATCAAGACTAACAAAAATAGGGGCTCTAATAGGAATATAAATTGAACCATTATTTGTCTTAAGCATTTTGCATCCTAGAGAATTAGGTTGAACATGATCATTAGAAGAAAATGGAATTATGTCAATAGTTGGTGTTTTAGGAGAAGAAATAGCTTGGGCAGCAAGTTCACAAGCTCTAGCATGACGTCTCCATTGGCGTTCTCTCACACAATGGTTTCATTTAGTTTTAGTTGGATGTTGTGAAGGTTTAGGTTCATTAGGTATAGGCTTGTTTTCCTTTTTTAAGGAAGGATAAATAGGTTGAGGTCTTTTAGATTAAACAATAGGAGAGGCCGATTGCTTCTCTTTGTGAGATTGTAGGAGGCGGAACCACACCATATAAAGGAGGAATGAGAGGTGTAGGAAGGAGACTGGGTCCATCATGAGGAGGAGAAATAGGTCTACCCTTAGGAGGAATGGATTGATGCTTAGGTTGAGGCTTAGGAGGAAGAGCCTTTCTATCCTTGCAAGGAAGAGTGGACTCATCCAGAGGATAAGGAATAAATTTTTCCTTAGGAACAAGAATATAAATTTCCTTAGGAGGAAGGATACTCTTCTCTTTAGGAGAAGAAATAGATTCCTCTTTGGGAAGAAGATTATTTCTTTCCTTAGGAGGAAGAATAATCTTGTCTTCAAGAAGAGGTATATGATCATCAAGAGGAATGATAAGTGTTGGATTTCTAGGTTTACTCAAAGATAAAATCATCTCATTTTTCTATTTTTGATATGATTTAAAGAGAACATCACTTCTAGGTCGAGGAGGTTGGAATTGTTCGTACCAAAAATAATCCAGACAAACATCTCCATGTCTCACTGTAGGTTGATATATGTTATGATTTTATCATTATGAGGAAATTTCAAACACTTCCAAATAGTAGAAGTGATCACATTCGTGGAAGAGAGCCAAGGATGTCCCAACTTCACACAAAATTGATCGGATGTAGGAATGATAGAAAATTTAACATCTAAGCATTTAGTGCCAACATCAAGAGGAAGTGTGATAGAACCAATAGCAGGACAAGAGAAGCCATCAAAAAATTTAACTACCACATCAGTATCATCATATGTCACTTGATGCAATTACAAAGTATTTTAAATTCTTCAGTTATCACATTAACCATGCAAGCTGGATCAATAAGAACTCCTCGAGAAGGTATGCCTTTGATTTTTGCAGTTATATATAATGGACCATTAGGTACTTTTATAGTTTCACTAGGATCAAATGTAATGCTCAAGTCCTTAGGAGGTTCTTTTTGATCTATAGGGTTCACCACATTATTAGACTCAAGGCCAACATCATTAGGAGAGAAGGAAAGATGATTGGTCTCAATCACATTATTGGAATGGGAAGGTAAAGGATCAGTGAAAATTTGAAGGTTTTGATTAGGAGGATCTACTTATTTGTTTCCCTTATCATTCACACCAGTCACAAATATGGTATTATTATCAATCAAGTCTTGAATCTTACTTCTCAATGAATAACACTTTTGTAGTGTCATGACCAAGTCGATGATAGTATTGGTAAAAGGCTTTAGAATCAAAGTAAGGTGAGGATGTATTAGATGGATCAATTGGTTTAATAAGGGGAAGTTTCAACACATTCCTTTGTAACAATTGAGATATAATACTATGTAAAGATTCATTAAGAGTGAATTCTTTTGTAAAGTATTTGGACAAAGGAGGCACACCTGTTGCAGCTGCTACTTGAGTGTTGTTGTCATTGAATTTGATGATTCCCTTATTCGGTTTCAACTTCACAATAGGTTGTTGAGCACTTTCACCCTTATCACTCAGAGCCATTCAAGAGGATGATTGTTCCATTTGACTCACAGTAAGATGATAGTTGTAAAGTAGTGTGCACAATTGTGTAAAGGAAGTAAACTCAGAAAAGAGAAGTTTATCCCTAATATCTTTTTGTAAATTAGTAATAAAAATCTTTTGAATATCTTGATCAAGCATTGGAAAAGAAATTTGAGAATACAAATTCTTATATCTACCAATAAAATCAGTCACTTTTTCTTTCACACCTTGCTTACAATGCATCAAATTAGTCAATGTAATCTTAGGACCAATATTATTGTGAAATTGTTGAATGAAAGCATTAGCCAATTATTGAAAAGAAGTAATAGAATAAAGAGGCAAATAAAAATACCATTGTAAAGCTTTATCCCTTAATGTTCTAGTAAACAATTTAGCCAACAATCTTTGGTCATGAGCAAAGTCACTACACAAAGTTTGAAATGTTTTAACATGAGTCAAGGGATCATCTTTTTCATTATAAAGCTCCACTTGAGGGACTTCCACATGTTTGTGAGGGAAAACTTGGACAATGTCATTGGATAATGGGTTTTCTACATCAGATGTGGGCACATTATACTTATATTGATTCATATAAGCTATTTGTTTTTGCAAGGAAGACAATGTTTGAGCTAGACTGGTGATGGTAGCTTCGGTAGAAGGATTGAAATTTGACATGTTGGATTGAGGAGGCGTAACATTTTTGAATGAAGGAAGGGGTTGAGAATAATGAGGGATATTATTATAGGAAGGTGGGAGTTGAGAATAAGGAGGTGGAACATTATGATAGGTAGGTATGGGAGAGTATTGGGTAGCACATGGAAGACTCATGGTAGGAGGAATGAAAGAAGAGGAATTACCCCCTTGACTAACAATTGTAGGTATAGGGGAAGATTGAGTAACAAATGAAAGACTTGTGGTAAGAGGAATGAAATAAGAGGATTTTTCCACTTGACTAATATTCATAGGTATGACATTTTGTGTATAGGTAGCCATGATGATTGATGTAAATGTGGGAACACTAGCCATAGTAGTAGTCAAAAGAATGGAATGATTAACTTGACAAGGAGGTTGTGTATAACCTAAGGCTTTAGAACAACTCTTCATGTGCATAATATTATAATCAACAATACCATGCAAGGTATCAACACCAAGTTTATCACTTTGAACCATTCTTTTAATCCTTCAATCAATGGGAGAGCTTCACTTTCCGGGTATTGTTGACTCATCCATTGTTGAAGATTTTCAAATGGATTGTCAATCTTTTATAATTGGTCAACGAAAACCCTAATTAGTGATTCCTCCACATTATGAGAATTATCTAAAGAATGAGGATAAACGAGGACATTTGTAGGATTGGTAGAACCACCAATATCCTCATGAAAAATTTATCCAAATTAGGCTCCATGTCCTCAGTAATTAAACCTTGGGAAGCCTTTATTCTATAACTTCTTCTCATGGGGATACTGTAGGTTGGACTAATAGTAACTTAAAACTCATGCACTAAGGGAGGGAAATTGAAAATTTGAAATTTGAATTTTCAATTTTGGAATCTAAGTTGCAAAATAATTGAATAATACAAAATTCTAGGAAAAATGATTACTTAATTAAATGAACAAATTGATTGAAAGCGCAAAGAGCAATAATGAAACATCTTAGGAATTTAAATTTAAAATTAGGGCTTTGCTAAAATAACCTCTTTATTTAAATTTAAAACTACCCACTAGGAGATAGAAATTTAAATCTAAAATTAGAGTTGAAAATAACCTCTTAATTTTAAAATTTAAATTGGAAATTATGATGTTGAAACCCCAACTTTGTTTTTGACCTTAGACTGACCTAGAATCAATATAATTTCACAAATCTCTAGATTTAAATAGTAAAATACTGCCAAAATGAGCTCCCAAAATTCGGGGAGAAAAAGTCGGGACCAAGAGGCTGCCTCTTGGTCCAACCATCTTTTTGCCAAATTTTCATGGAAGCAAGATATTGTGATTCTAAAGCAAATTCTAGAAGGATGTGGAAATCCATGATGTCTAGATGTGTGAAATCAGACCTTCAAGGTCAAAATAGGACATAATTAGGGTATTTGATGAAATGATTACTTGAAAGAATCAAATAAAAATGGGCACACTTAGGGTTAAGGGCCCACTTTTATAATGTGGAGGGGGACAAAAGAAGACTCTGGATTTAATTTAATTAATTAATTAAATGCTTAAAGGGAAATTGAAAATGCACAAGATTAATTTAAATTTAAAAATTAAGGTTTGTTGCATTAACCACTTAATTTTAAAATTTAAATTTGAAATTGAATTTTGATCCAAGATTGTAATTTTGAATTTGTATTGAAGTTAACAACCAAATGTGAAGAGGGAAATTCAAAATTTAAACAACCCACAAGCTCAATTTTGAAAATTAGGGTTTTACAATTAGCCACTTAATTTTAAAAATTAAATGTAAATTTGAATTGTAAGTGAAAATTTGAATTTTGAAATTGAATAGCACTCAAATCTGAAACAATTAACCCAAATTATGCAATTCACAAGCTTAATTGGGAAAATGAAAATTGGGGTTTTAATGAAATTAACCTCTAAATTTTTCAAATTTGCAAGGAAATCATACTTGTAAATGAAAATTTGAATTTTAAATTGCATACACACTCAAATGTGAAGAAAAAAATTAAAATTAAGGATAGGATATGTCGAGTTCAACAAAATGTAAAGGGGAAATTTTGATTTCGCAATTTGCAACATAGAAGGAGAAATAACCAAATCAATTTTCGCTTTGATGGGAAGATGGCCTTTACATTCAAAAGAGGGGAGGAATTGTTGGATTTTGCCAAGATCAAGGGGTCAATGAAATGTACAAAAATAGAGACACAATATAGGACAAGAATAAACTGTATTCTCATCAATAGAAAATGATTCAATAGTTCAATAGTTGTTACATACAATGTAGATGAGCCTGCTTATATAGGCAAGGCTAGGGATATGTATGAGCACACAAATATGACATGTGGCTCAATAAGAAACAAGGGTAGGTAGGAAATAGGTGTGGGTAGGTAGGAGAAATAATATAATATTCCACATCAGGTGGATCACCCACCGAAGGTGGAATTATCACTCCACAATAAGTGGATATGATAGTGTAATAACAAGATCAACACCATAAGAGGTGGAATTTCTCCTACACACACTATCCCAATGTGGCACAAACACCCAAGTGTCTCATATCCAAACTACTATGAAATGCATTATCCTAAGTAAACTTAAGTAAGTGTAATAATATCCAAGATGAATAATTATTTACACCAACACCCCCCCTTAAGTGCAACTTAGGGGAATGCACTTAAGTCTACAATGCAACTAAGCAATGCAAGATGGGTCCCGACTATGAGGCCATGTTAGGTACCCATGTACAAATGCAAATGCATGCAAACCAATGCAATGAAACCTCTCACAAAGTGGGGAAAGAGAGAAAAACCCAATGGGAAAAAACCCTCCCCCAAAAGAGAGATGAAAACATACAAAGAACTCTCATAGAAGAATGTGAGGAACAAAACCCCATGTGAGGAAAAAGTCCCCCCCATATGAGAGAAGAAGAGAAGTCAAACTATGATCCTCCCTCAATGAAGAATCTGCACCAATGATAGAAGCTCGATGTATGAAGAAACTACTCCACGAACGTCGAACAACATTCCTCCCCTTAGGAAGAAACAAAACCAAAGGTGTATCCATGAAGTCTCCCCAATCAAGAAGGGAAGATGTATGAAGAAAACTCATGATGAAAGGAATCTCTGAAAACTGCTCAAGTGTCCCCATGTCGATGCTGAAAGATACCCCCTCCAAAGGTGGTAAACTGTGCCACACTGCTGAAAAAGGCACTCCAAGATCTAGTGGAGATGGATGTAGAACATGTCCCAAAGACTCATATGTCTCCTCAAAACATAAAGAGACCTCCTCCAACTGCTGTACATAAGTATCCACAATCATGTCAACCTCGAAAGAATGATCATGTAGAGAATGAACAAGAGGGTCAGAGTGTGCCCTTGCAACAATCGAAGAAGGATCATCTTCATCAAAGAGAAGATGTATGTCATCAATGATGTCTCCCAAATCTGCAATGTAGGATTCCACAAACAAACCTGCAATATCTGTCAAGTAATCATCCCATGAATCTGAAGCTGGAAGACAATGAATATCCTACTGCACTGAATCACATGAAGGCAAAACTGTCGCACTATCCACATAATCAGGTACAATAGGTGATGTGATATCAATATGAGGAGATGAAATACAAGACTCAAGAATGGGGTTACATGTGAGAATCCCCATGTTCAAGTGTCCAAAGTTCTCCTCAAAATCTGAACCATCACAAGAAATGTGATCATCAAATGTAGAATCATCAAATGTGAAATCATCATCATCAACAAAAACAACAATTTTTATTTTTTATTTTTTATTTTTTTTAATTCTCTTTTCAATTTTTTTTTCAGATTTTTTTTTTTATTTTTCAAAAAATTTTCCAAAAATAAATTTTTTTTTTCTGAAAAAATATATTAAAAAAATTGAAAATCCGTACGATACAAGCAAAATTGGAGAAAAAAATTTTCTCACCAAAATAGGCCGAATTTATAACCAAAATTCATGGAAATGGCCTTCTGGACGCAATGGCGAGGTCGGATCTAGTCTAGGACGCCTCCAAAAGATGCTACTCCTCAGATCTGCCTCTTGACGTCGCAATAATGCCTCTTCAAGACGAATCAATGAAGCCCCAATGGCTCTGATACCATGTTGGATTTTGCCAAGATCAAGGGGTCAATGAAATTTACAAAAATAGAGACATAATATAGGACAAGAATAAACTGTATTCTCATCAATAGAAAATGATTCAATAGTTCAATAGTTGTTACATACAATGTAGATGAGCCTGCTTATATAGGCAAGGCTAGGGATATGTATGAGCACACAAATATGGCATGTGGCTCAATAAGAAACAAGGGTAGGTAGGAAATAGGTGTGGGTAGGTAGGAGAAATAATATAATATTCCACATCAGGTGGATCACCCACCGAAGGTGGAATTATCACTCCACAATAAGTTGATATGATAGTGTAATAACAAGATCAACACCATAAGAGGTGGAATTTCTCCTACACACACTATCCCAGTGTGGCACAAACACCCAAGTGTCTCATATCCAAACTACTATGAAATGCATTATCCTAAGTAAACTTAAGTAAGTGTAATAATATCCAAGATGAATAATTATTTACACCAACAGGAATCTGTGTGTGTGAAAAGTGGACCTGTATCTGTATTTGGAATACACAACACTTCAATTAAGTCATTAGATGCATGGTTAGTAAATCAATAACCAATGAACAATAAAACCATAACAAAGCGACCCATTGCCTTCTAGTAGATGCGAGTTTAGATTGCTCTCAGATTGCTAAGCTATCCAGTGACTAGACAACACCTAAACGAAGGATTTTTATCTATATGAGCATGGATTTAAGCTAGATGAATGCAAGATTAATCTAACAAGATTTAAGAAATAAATGAGCTAAGTGATTTAAACAATATGAAATAAATAATATGCAATATCTCAATGCAAATTCTCAATGAACCTAGAGCAAAAATGGCATAATAACAATATATTCTCCAGGATTTTTTAAATGAGAGATGAAGGCCTAAATTTATAGAAAATTCAGAAAGAAACCAAAGGATGAGATCAAATGATGATGAGTGGTCAAGATTTTCCAAGAGGAAGCACAATCCAGGTGAATTGATGTAATTGGATGCTTTTCTCAGTTTTAAAGGAAATTAAACTAAAATTAAGATAAAATCAAGAAAAAACTGATTTATTCTCTGTTTCATTCAATTTTAATATTGAATTGTTTTAATTGCTTTCTTTGAGATTATTTATCAATTTTTATTTTGTTTTTCAAGATTATCTCGAATTGATTTCTTTTCTCAAATTTTAATTCTTTTTTGTCAATTAATTCCTTTTTTGATTTATTTCCTTTTTTGAATATTGGTGCTCATAATTTCCAATTCCTCTTTCTTGATTTGTTTCCTTTTTTGAAGATTTATGGCAAATTGATTTATTTAATTAAATTAATTCCTCTTTTTGATGATTTAATGGCAAATTGATTTATTTAATTAAATATGCTAGGATATTTAATAAAATAAATAAGATAATTTTTTAAAATGATTTACTTGGAATGATTTAATTAATATTGATTGATTAATTTTGTCATGTGACATTTGATGATTTTAAAATTAATTGTGTGCTCAAGATTTATTTAATTGCCTTTGGTTAGGACCTTGGTGATGTTGTCGAGATCAGGGGCTCATGGTTTAGATGACCATTTTTAGGGTATTAATGTGTGAACAATGTGTTGGTTCAAAGAATAGTTGATGTCTAGGATATACCAGTTCTAAACTTGATTGATCATGAACTAGATGAAAAGCGAGGTGTTTAGCTTGTTTCGAAGCGACAAAGCTGAATGAAGTCTGATTAAAGCGATACCATTCCCAAACTTGATTGAACTTAGGAATGATAGAAAAAAAAAGATACCGAACTTGAACTTGATTGATCAAGAAGCGGATCTTACTGATCTAGAACTTGATTGATCTAGACACAGTGAGTGATGATAAAAATCGATCTTGAACTTGATTGATCAAGATACGATGTGCGAAGATAAATTGTCCAGCTTGATCCAAAGCAACGAATACTGAACACCTGCTTAGATTGAACATGATCAAAGATACTCTTTAAACCCTTGCTTGAGTTTAAATGAACAATCAGCTTGATGAAAAGCGATGAAACTGATTAACGTTAGAGATTGATTCAGACAAAGACAAATATCAACTTGATTTGAAGCGATGAAACTAATATGCCCCTGGAGATTGATTTGATTCAAATGTTCGAGAGATTTCAACTTGATATAAAGTGATGAATTTGAGATTCCCCTAGCAATGAGGTCTTATTTGATTGATTTTCTTTAGTTGAAAAAGATGTTTTGCTCGACTTTCGATGAAGATTTGAAAATTTTCTCGACATTGAAGAATGTGAGGTCATAAGGTCATGAGTATGCCCCCTCGGGAGTGAAATTGAAAGATAGCGAGGGTTCATGATGATTATAGGCAATTTTTAGCGATGATAAGTTGTTTTGAGCACAAATTGATTCAGAGGAATTTTTGAAAATTTTGCGTTGATTGATAAGAAATTGAGCGCAAAGTAGATTTGTAGTAATTAAATTGAGATTCAGCATTGATTGATGAGAAATTGAGCGCAATTAAAGAAGAGAGAATGAGCCTTTGATGAAAAGCACTAAGTGGTCAACATCATGAAATTTTGATGAGAAAATTGACATCAGATTTCAATTTCGATCCCAAAAATGGACTCAGGACAGTCGATTTACGAGTTCCTAATTTGATTTCTTCGTACTTGTGTTGATTGATTATGAGATGTTGTTCTATATGCTTTATTCTATATGTATGCATATCTTTTTAGTATAGATGAATGAATGCAAATGGAATATGGGTGTTTATTTTTGTTTCTTTTTATGCAAATAAATGAGGAGAATGAGTAAGTAGTAATGCAAATGTTTATTTTTCTTCATGCAATAATTTGAATTCAAATAAGTATAAAATGAAATGTATGGATCTATAGAAGATTCTCATGTATGTAGCTAACATCTCAATACACAAGTACTCGATCAAAGAAACGATGATGAAAAAGAGACCACTTAGCTGAGAAATGATGAGGCTTCCAACGTTCATTCAAAAAATAGGGAGATCATTGTTACCATACTGACATCACTCTAAATTCACAAGATGCAGAATGAAATGCAAAATGAGATGCAATCCTAAACCTAGTCACTGGACTTTGAAAAGCTTAATTTTCATTATTGAGCATTTTACAATTATGGCAAGCAGAATAGAGTTCTTTTCTTTGCATATGCAATATTAATTATCTTGTCCGCAATGACCCTTTTTTCGTTCATATCCTTGGATAGATTACGCATGGACCCGGATTGTGAAATGAAGAAATTCCCTCAAAACAGACAAAGAAATGATGGGAACCTCCCTGTAGCATTCAAATAAGTGGAGTCAAGGTATGTGTGGTGATTTCACCTTAATGTGAAGGCTCTTATCATAGACGCCCAACTAATTTAGATGTTTCTAGATCATCGAAATCATTCCTACAAGTAGAAAACAAAGAAAATATTATGCCCCCAATCCTTGCTCCCCTTAGTCAAGATAGACTTCCTCAAGTTACTCAGAGGGATAATAATTGAAAACCAATATAAAAGACAGCACACAAAGAAAATTTTATGCATAGCTCAAACTGTTTAGTGATTGTTTTCAGTAATGTTGTTTTGCTTGTTTACTCAGTGATAAAAACTCTTCAGTAGTCAGGAGACAAGTGACTGACTCGGAGTGGATGACCAGGTTTCACTGACATAAAGATGACTTGGTTGATATTGCTTAGGACATGTAATGTGCTATGTCGATTACCTAAGGCTAGGTCAGTGATTGGTTTTAAGCCATGAGGGTTTTAAAAGAACCAGAATTTCACGAAAGTGACTAAAAGATATGTACAGGCCAAAGCAAAGATGCATGAAAGTGGGAATGCCAACGTTGCGTTGATAGATGGAGCGCTTGAGTACAAGAGGTGCCTATTTTCCAGGTTTTCATCTGCTTGGCAGAGATTCATTTTTTTTTACCAAGGTGCCTGTTTACCAGGTTTTCACCCAGGCATTTTCTCTCTTTTTTCCTTTTTTTTTTTTTAAATTTTTTTAATGAATTTCTTCAGGACTTTTTCTAATTTTTTATGATTTTTTAATGTTTTCCCCTAGTGTCTGACAAGGAAAAAGGGATTTTGAGTACATGAATGGATAAGCAAATGATGGTGGACATTTTCAAGCACTATCTCATAACGTTAATCCAAGCACAGGGTCCAGATATAGCAATGTAAACCAACGATTTTAGCGATGTAAAGCAAGGATTTTAGCAATGTAAAGCAAGGATATAGTGTAACAAAGCCATATGGTGGAAAGAAGTGGCCATGTCAAGAGGTTTGTGGAAAGCATGTTTTTGCATTTTGTCCATAGTGTTGATCAAGATCAAGGGATAGATTTGGATAGGAGGCAGATATGATAAGCAAGATCAAAAGGGAGTAATGAAGGATGTAAGCGAGAAATGGAGAGGAGCTAAAGGGTCTATATCAAGTGTAATAGATAGGACACATGAAGCCTGCAAAGATCCTTAACCTTGTCAAGATCAAAGGTGGAAAAGGGATATGAACATAGATAGAGCGGATGAGGGATAATGGAGGATGAAAGATAATGGAGGAAGAAGGATAATAAATGGATGTACATGGATGGAACTTGCCCCCAATGTAAAGTGAAAAAAGATAATGGATTACACATGATGCCTATTTGCCAGGTTTTCATCATGGTACTTGCCCAAGGTGCCACAAGAAGTGGTTTTCATACAAGGATGGATTTATTTCTCTTTACTTTTTTTTCTGATTTTTTTTTTTCCATTTTTTTTTCATCATTTTTTTTTTTCTTGAAAGATATTGGAGGCATGATAGGGGATGGAAGAAGGACCGCAACATCTTGCTGCTTTGGATGGTACCCTTAGAATATGAGTTGCAATAGACCATGGCTATGAAGGTATGCTCAAAGATGTTGGCAAGATAATGAAATGAAACTAGGCCAAGGATTTATGCAAAGGATTGGATAAGAGGGATGGAAGGGTGAAAAAGAGGTGTTGGATAATGGATGGGATGTTGGAAGAATTGTGTATGGATAGATGGAAATTATAGAAAGATCAAAATTGGCACACACCTTGAGGGATGGTGGACATATGGAAGAGAAGTGAATCTCAAATTTTGAGATTTGGGTGAAGGAAAGGTTACTGATTTTGGGGCATAAGAACCCAGAATGGATGAAGGAGGTGATGGAGGAATAGAATCGGAAGGTTTGGATGGAGGAACAACAATTTTGGATGCCAATTTTGATTTTTCTTTAGACTTTTGTGCTTCAATAAGTCGCTTATGGATCCACATGGTTTTTAATTATTGATGCTTTTGTAGTTCCTTAGAGTGCATTGCTTGTATAAGTGCCTTAGGAACCCATATAACTTTTGACTTTTCTTCTTTCTTTGTGGGCCTTTGTGGCATTTTGTAGTTTTCTTTTTCTTTTTGGATTATATTTTTCTTTGCTTTGACATGTCAATTAGATGGGACATGTTGATTCTTGAATACACGTGGATTGCTTGATTTATGACTTTTATGCTTGGCATCCAAATTTATTCGAGAAGGAAAATAATGTATGAATGGATAGGAATGATATGGAGGTATTTTAGATGGATGGAAGGTACTCAAAGATGTGTGCCTTTGTTGATCCTACATAAGGGATGGAGGGATATAAGGACCTAGAATGGATGGAAGAGGTGAAGGGGAAGGCATGTATTTGGATTTAATTGGATAAATGCAGGATTTATGAGAGATACCAACATCTTGAGAAATGCCCCTGAGGCCATGACCTTTAACACTTTCTTTAATATGGAGGGGTTCTTGCTTGTGGAGATCTACCCCTTTGCCTTTATAAATATTTTGACTTGTAGTATATACTTTGCTTTGGAAAGAAGGCACGAGTCCATTATGAGATGGAGGTGGAATGTAAGGAATGATAGGATCACTAAGGCGATTTGTAGGCATGATGGATCCTTGAGCTGAACATGGAGGATTATGACAAGGGAATAAAGGGATACTTTGATCTTGACATGGAAGAGAACCATTGGATAGATTAGGATGGGTGTTTGACTCTTCATTTTGAATAGGATCATTTGAAAAGGTGGAAGAGGCATCATGATCTTTCTTAGGAAGTGGATTAGGAATGGGATTTGGAAGGATTCTTTTCTCTTGAGATGGAAGGAGTTCATCTTGGAAGAAATGGAAAGGTATAAGGGGATCATCATGGGATTCTAGGGAGATGGGATCTTTTTCAATCATCAGATGGGATTGAGGAGTTTTGGTGTCTTGATCTTGATTTATGATAGGACTTTTTTCTTCATTTTTTAGATTATCCTCTTGACATGGAGTCACTTCTAAGGAAGGGGTAGGATTGTGCATAGGCGTAGGGGATTCTTGGAAGATCTCCATATTTTGGCATGATGGGGAAGCATTTTGAGTGGGACTCTCTGGAGTGGGTACATTTGGAATTGAAGTGTATGATGGCATAGGATCTGGGATTTTTAAATCTTTAGAGGAACTTGTATCAATATTGGCATTAATTTGGATTTCCATAGGAGATAGCCCTTGAAGGTCAACATGAGAAGTTTCATTGTTTTAAGGAGATGGTATGGATTGTTACTAAGAATTTTTAGGAGATGAAGGCATCATGGAAGGGATGGAGGCTAAATATGGAGCCTTTCTAGACATAGGTTCATGATTTTGATTTTGCTTAGAAGTAGTTCCTTCTTTTTCTTTAGGTGAGTCATTAGGATCTTCAATTTCAATGACACCATCATCAAGGAGATCTTGAATATTATGTTTTAATTCCATACACATTGAAGTCTTATGTTTGTTATGCCTATGATATACATAATAACTACTCAAAACTGCACATCCCCATGTGGTCTTTTTAGGCAATATGATAAGATTGTTCTTAAGAAGCTCTTCCAAAGCTGACTCAATAGATTGCCCCAAAGGTGTAAATTGTCTATCTAGGGAATAGATGTTTTTTTGTCTTGGTGAAGGTGTTTTGTGATCTTTTTTGACATTTGGCTTTTGATAGTTGATTATTTGTTGATATTTGATTGTCAAATCATATAATTGTTTTAGCATTCCTTGAAGTTTCTCACTCTTGATATCATGCATTTGTTTTTCAAATGGAGTCATGGATTTATTTTGTTGGATTTCCATGTCATATATTTATTTCTTGATATCTTGAAGCATTTGAGCCAAGGTAGCCATGGGAATGTGAGCTAAGGTATCCATGAGATTCTTACTTTTGTCAAAAAAATTTAGAAGAGCTTCTGGTTTGAACAGGCATTTACAATTGATAGGATCGAGAGCTAGATGTGTTGCAGAAGTCAAGATTAAATTGTAGCTAGTTGTTCATTTAACGTAGTTATTGAGTGAAGTAACTAAGATCTGGTCTGGTTTTAGGAATGATCTATCCTGTGTAAGACATTATCTAAGTTAACTTAGGTTTGATAAGATGTTTGTTTGAACTAGCTTAGAGATGATCGACAAAATTGTGCAATGCAACGACAGGGGTACACTATCAAGGTTGTTTATGCTCAGGAGAATGATAACTAGTTTTATGCTCGTTGTAGACTGATCTGGGCAAATTTGATTGTTCAAGACTGATAAAATCAAGAATTCGTATGACAAAGGATTGGACAGAGATGAGATTCTGACAGACAAAGTTTCAATGACTGACAAAGACCAGTTTTTGATAAGGACTAAGTTTTTTATGACTGGCAGGGACCAGTTTAGAGGTGGACTGAGTTTTTGACAACTAAGGTATACCAGTTTGTGACATAGACAGAGTTTTGATCACTGATTTTGTTTTTTGTTTTCTCTAGTTTTGGTATTCCAGTTTTAGTTTTAGGGATGAAAACACGCAAGATATATAATAATTCAATCACAACATGCTAACCCTATGGAAGTTGGCTTAGAGAAGAAAACCTTTGCTTGCTGACTTAGGTACACACCCAATATCTAATCAGAATATGGTTGTTGAGTCTCACACAATGGATTCTCAATGCTGTATTAGCCGACTCCAAACGCTAATGGGGGCACGATATGGCAAGTGTCTTGGGAGAGTTACTATCTCTCTTGCACAAAGATTATCAATCTTTCAGAGTTGAATCGGGTAGCTTCTATCTTATAGTTCTTAGTCAAGAATTTCGTTTGAAATTACCCCTTGAATTCACGCAAGCATGATTGAGGCCTATAGCCCAACAAGGTACCGAAACAAGTTGTAGTCACGTAAATGTGATTGAGATCGCAAGGCCCTACAAAATGCTCGATATGAGAGATCTCAAAGAGAAAAATCAAATAATCCCATCCTCTGAGACGTTAATCACCAGAGGCCTATTTATTATAGTGAGTTGGAATGCTTAGGTCCAGCTGTACTCACTTGGGTCATTCTCACATGGTGAAAAGTGGACCTGTATCTATATCTGCAATACACAACACTTCAATTAAGTCATTAGATGCATGGTTAGTAAATCAATAATCAATGAACAATAAAACCATAACAAAGCGACCCATTGCCTTCTAGTAGATGCGATTTTAGATTTCTCTCAGTATGCTAAGCTATCCAGTGACTAGACAACACCTAAACGAAGGATTTTTATCTATATGAGCATGGATTTAAGCTAGATGAATGCAAGATTAATCTAACATGATTTAGGCAATAAATGAGCTAAGTGATTTAAACAATATGAAATAAATAATATGCAATATCTCAATGCAAATTCTCAATGAACCTAGAGCAAAAATGGCATAATAACAATATATTCTCCAGGATTTTTTAAATGAGATATGAAGGCCTGAATTTATAGAAAATTCAGAAAGAAACCAAAGGCTGAGATCAAATGATGATGAGCGGTCAAGATTTTCCAAGAGGAAGCACAATCCAGGTGAATTGATGTAATTGGATGCTTTTCTCAATTTTAAAGGAAATTGAACTAAAATTAAGATAAAATCAAGAAAAAACTAATTTATTCTCTATTTCATTCAGTTTTAATATTTAATTGTTTTAATTGCTTTCTTTGAGATTATTTATCAATTTTTATTTTGTTTTTCAAGATTATCTCGAATTGATTTCTTTTCTCAAATTTTAATTCTTTTTTGTCAATTAATTCCTTTTATGATTTATTTCCTTTTTTGAAGATTGGTGCTCATAATTTCCAATTCCTCTTTATTGATTTGTTTCCTTTTTTGAAGATTTATGGAAAATTGATTTATTTAATTAAATTAATTCATCTTTTTGATGATTTAATGGCAAATTGATTTATTTAATTAAATATGCTAGGATATTTAATAAAATAAATAAGATAATTGTTTAAAATGATTTACTTAGAATGATTTAATTAAAAAATATATATTTATTTAATATTGATTGATTAATTTTTCCATGTGACATTTGATGATTTTAGAATTAATTGTGTGCTCAAGATTTATTTAATTGCCTTTGGTTAGGACCTTGGTGATGTTGTTGAGATTAGGGGCTCATGGTTTAGATGACCATTTTTAGGGTATTACAGAATCCACTAGATTCAATCACAAATCAAATAAGAACTGAATACTAAGTGGATTGACTGATTATGATGTGCTTTTCCCTCTTTTGTAAATTGAAATGTTGATTTATGGTAAAGTGTTGAAATCGAAGACAAAACTGAGAAAATATTGAGCTACAGATGCAGGATTTAGTCATGCACCTGGGTCAGAAAAATATGAAAAGATATGAATCTTCCCTGTGAGAATGCCTTGAAAAAGAAAAGATCATGGTGCTGCCTCTTGGTCCTCTGAATTTTTCACGAGTCGAAAAGGGTTGTTTTATCTTTGTGTCTGAATCTTATTTCCATAAGTATAGTTGTGCACCTATTTCCTGCACATAGAAAGAAAGGGAAATAGGTTGGGAATAGGGGCTTGCCTTTGGTCAAACCCCATTTTTCAAATTAACCATGAAATTGAGAAAAATGTAATTGAAATGACTGAAAGGAAAGGTTCTCCTTTTGACAGAGATGTTGAATTATGACTGAAATTGAAATGATTACACCTCCTTGTGAATTTTTGCTTGCCTCCACATGGAATTAGGGTTTCATGAAATAGGATGTAGATATCCACTTCAATGCTTGATCTTTGACTTTATTGCTGCTCCAAGCCTTAAAGGAAGACTGAAAATGCTAAATTTCTCTTGTTCATGCTTGATTGTTTGATTGCTTGTGTGCTTGAATGCTTCTTGATTTTTCATGATGTTCAAATGAGAGGGGAAATCCTCTTTATATACCATCCTGTCAGATTAATTGACTGATTTTCTGACATGAGCTGACATGGACAAAGAAATCCCGCTCAAATTTGAAATGGGGAAAAGGGTTTAAGTTGGGCCCAAAATGAGGGGGACCAAGGCATACCACCCTAGTCCAACCCTATTTTGGGGCTAGGATCAAGTGCAGAACAAGTGTAAAGTTGAAAATTTTGGCATTTGTGATGTGAAAGAGCATAATCAGGTCTTCAATCAGGCCAAGGGGTGCAAACACTAAGGTGAAGACCCAAATGCAGTCGAAAATTGCAAGGGGTGCCATTTTAGGATGCTACAGTAATACATATTCTAGTTACACCTCCTACTTCATCGATTGTGCATTCTCCTTCATTGGTAATTGTCTTCAAGACCTCTCCTATGGAGCATGATATCATTGTTCCTTCTCAGACTTATATTCTCAATCCCCATTAACACACTAATACATTTGGCCTCAAATTTCGACGGAGGTTTCCAACAGACAAGGCTTTTTGTGATCAAATGTGATTTTTTTTTTTAAATGCCTGATAACATCGAAATGTAGATGACATTTTTTGATGACACCCATGTTAGTCATAATTTCGATGACCAGACGAATTATTAAAAAAAAAAAAATGCGGGTTCATTTGAAAACCACACGCAACGGATTGATTTAACTCTCGACTTGCTCTGCCTCTGCCAATTCCTTTGTTTCTTTTGCCTCTACCTCTACAAATCGGGTTCGATGTTTCCTTTGCCTCTTTTGCCTCTGCCTCTTCCTCTGCCTCTCCCTCTGCAAATTGGGTTGTTTAGTGGGTGAAAATGAAGGATTGAATTCACTCATTTGGAGGGTATCGAACTATTGGAGATGGCGAAATTCATGTAGATTTTGGCATGCCATTAAATTCATGTGGAGTTGTAGGTTGTGTGTTTGAATCATGTAAAGTTGGTTGCAGACAAGTTCATTTCAGAGTGTGTGTCTCATAAATACCGGTATGTTCTCATTTATCTATTTTTCTTTACTTTCCTAATGTTGTAGTTCCTAGCAGTTCCTAGTTATTGAAAAGTCTTCCAATTATCGATTATGTTAGATAAAGGCTAAAAATATTGTATAAAAAATAAGTAAACCCTATTTACTATACCAAAATCAATCTGCTTGCTTGCTTGTAAATGAATGTTTTCCATCCCTAGTTATTGAAAAGTATTCCAATTATTGATTATGTTAGACAAAGGCTAAAAGTATTGTATAAAAATTAAAAAATAAGTTAACCCTATTTACTATACCAGAATCAATCTGCTTGCTTGCTTGTAAATGAATGTTTATAAAGTAGTGATTGTATGAATTAGAAATATGATTCTTTAATAAAACTTGCTTTGGAAATACTTGATTCAAATATATAAAATCAATAAAAGACTAGTGTCTTGATTCCTTACTAGTTTAATATCATTTCAAATGAAAATCCTACGTTTAACCTTAGACACAGTTTTAATAACTTCTTAATGTAACAAGACCATCATCTCAGAGGCTTCCATATGAATTGCAATTAAAATGTGACATCTAGTTAGTCTTACTGAATTTTAACTTTACTTTGAAAGATCAATAAGACAATTCAAATTTTGCCAACCAATCCTTCAAATTGATATTCAAACTAAAAATCAATCTTAATTTCAACAACATAAGATTGCACAATGAAACAATCTATGTAAATAGATTTATCCAAGGAATTGATCAATCCATTGAAAAGATAGATACCATCATGAATGAGAAACACTTAAATATTTATATTGAAAATAAAATACTTAAACTAGTTGATTTCAGTGCATATCCTCCATCAACTTGGTACTTCCAGACAATGAGTTCATAAGAAAATGCATAGAGATTGTCTTGATTAAAAAAACTATAAACTTGTGATATCTATCTCTCCTAAAAAATCCTCCACATATAGATGAGGATTCAGTTTGAAAAATGAAAGGGCATACCCTTTCGATAAACTAAAATTAACAAAAAACTAACTAGAAACTAACTACCTAAAAACTACCCTAACAAACTAAAACTATAAAATACAAAGTCACATCTTTAAACATCTTTTGATATCTATGGCTAGTCTCCAAGCATCTGATTGCACTTTTGAATGTGCTTCAAATATCTCTCTGATTTGTAGGTATCTACATCATAGATGATATCTCTGACCACAATCTCCAAAGTGATAAATTTTTCCATATGCTCGATTGTGTCTGTCATGTCAAGTACATTAGAGCGGGCAATGTTAAGGGAAGCACTGAGAAGACTTTGACACTCCACAATCCATTTATCCTTATCCTTAAACTGTCCATTCTGATCTTCAATTTCTAGAAAACCATGTTGTACTATTTCCTTACTTTTATTAAATTCTTTTTGCAATTATGTGTCAAAGTCTTCATGCTTTTTCAACAACTTTTGTATTCCTTTAATGACTTCAGCATCTGTATTGGTCATTGTCTTATCATGCAATAGATTTTCTAGTCTGTTATAAATCTGGTTGTGAGATATTGCATTATCCTTATTCTTTTGATAAACAACCCATAAATCTTTAAGGAAACCCTACAAATTTTCAAATCTCTTAGTCAATAAAACAAAGGCTATGTCAGCCCTCACACTCGGCATTTTCCTTTTCAACTTTTTATTTTCCAGTTGCACTTCCTCACATTTTTTTTCCACTGAGACCCATCATGGATTTGTGGCACAGGCTATCCTCATCTTTTTAGCAATTCTTCATATAATCCCTTGTACTGATCTCTTTCTTTGATCACTTTGACCAATTATGCTTTATTAAATTTTGAAATATCAATACCCATATCAGCAGTAACAATGGGATCTACTTCACCAACTTTCAATTTCATCATGTGACCAAAGGCTTTATCCACATCAATGATTTTTGGCCTCTTATTTGGAGGGTAAAGAGCCCATAAAAGAAAATCCTCTTCATTCTGGTCAAATCTAGAGCCGACATACACATTATTTACCCCCTGAATATCCAATTTAAAATCCTTATTCTTAGAATGTAACATGCTATCAAAAATAAATGATGCACTCATGTCCCATCCTGGAAAGATGATGATTCCTGCTTCACTAAGAAGTTGTCTTCCCCTTTGAGGGGTTATAGTGGTCAATTCTAGACTAATTTCTTCCTATAGTTTCCGCAACAATTCTGATTCTTTTTCAGGGGTTACATTTGGGATAGAGTCTCTCATTTTTCCCCTTTGAAATTATATAAAAAAAGATATCATTTATTTTGACTTAATAAAAATATCATCAGACACAAAGGCAGAATACTCATCGTATCTTGCATCACTATGGATGTTCAGCCTGGCAACAATTTGCTCTTGCAAGTCTCACTCTTCTATTGTGTTTGGTGCTTGATGCCTAGATACCACCTCAACTTATTCGGACTTGCCTAAACTCTCTTCTTCTTCAGTTTTCATTTCTTGCAATCTCTTTTTCTTTTTTTCCAATTTCTTTTTTAATTCATCAATGGTTGTCTGGGCCTCTTCCTCCTCCATGTTTCTAAACATGTCCTATGCTTCCATGTAAACATGAATATATCCCTTAGGGTCATAATTGACCCTAGCAGCATATTTGAACAAATTGTATTCTTCAATCAGTTTCCTATCAATGGCTTCATAATCCTTTGTTGATACAATGGTAAAATCCCCAAAACTAAGAGTCCCAGGCAAGAAATTCTACTTATGCATACCTCCAAATTTTTTGGCATTCAAAACACTTGATTGTCTCACAATCTCCAGATAAGCAATTCTGTCTGGTACAAGTTTTGGCAACATATATGGGGTTCCTTCGAAACCATAAATCCTGAAGCAAGTAAAATCCATGGGAACAAACCAATTGCCCTAGTTGTGATTGGCAATACCTCTTTCATCAAAAACAGCAGGTCTAAGAAATCTTTTAACTTCAGTGGAAATAGATCCTTCACACGGGACACCATACATCTGGTATAATGGCTTTACTATTAGCTCTTCAAACTTGATGTAGTTTAAATTCACATATCATGAATCCCAAACTAACGTCCACATCTGTACTAGTTTTTCTTTACCTGCCCTATCCATTGTGTTCAATTTTAAATTCATTGGCCACATACCCCTAAATCTTCCATAAAATTAAAAAAAATGCATTAACAACGAGTAAAACTTGAAAGTGGGCTCCCTATTATCTTTGAGGTTCAAGAAACCCTCATGTAATTTTTCTACAACATAAGTAGCATAATCAAAGGGTCTTGGCTCATCCATTTGTACATTTGTTGCTAACACCAGCGGCCCAATATTAGCTACATCAGGGACCTCTATACCTCCAACTTGTCTGCATGACATATAGGTGTACTGTAAGTAGTGTCTGTAAATGTCTATGTTGAATGGGGGACCATCCTCTTTGGTTAGAATGTCCTTCTAAACCTTGTGGAAAGCTAAGTTCCACCCTTTATAAGTAGTATCCATTTTAACAAATTCCTCCTCTAGTTCTTCAAAAGACAAGGGTACATCAGGGTTAGGGTCGAAGCTAAAAACTTCATCTATGCTGCTATGGCTAAATCTAATAAACACTTCACCATTTGGAAACTAAATGCATCTCTTCACAAAATTGCAATTTTTGACCAAGACTTCCATCAATCTGATATTTACGAAAACATTTGGAACAACTAGTTTACCTAAGTTGGTTATCCATGAGTTACAAATAGCCACTTCTCTGTCCTTTCTTAGAAAATGAAATAGGAAGAGTTCATAACCTCTCACCTTTGTCCACACAACTCCAACCCCTTTAAACATTTCCTTAAGCTGGTCTTTTCTGGGCAAATGCTATTTCGACCTCCTTGATTTTGGGCCTGGCGACTGCAATTGATCAATGATATCTTGATTCAATTTCTATGCAGGAGGGACTTCCACTATTTTGGATTTTTTAGACATGGATTCAGAGCCCTTAGCACTTCTCTTTCTTCCTAATGAACTTGCAACCTCCATGATGCATGATGAATTGTGAGAAATAATTCTCACCTTGTGTGTTTTTTACTAAGACGCAACCTGCATTTAGTTCTTAATTTGCCTCATGTGGCCATCAATCTACTCAATTGCACAAATTAAATACAGGCTTCTTTGGTTTTAGTTTTGAATTGTATCTATAACGGCTCATCGGTGTATGCTTTCCCAACAAATTACTCCCTTGGCGCCATTGACAATATTTCATTCCTTAAGTCGCTTTGTTTTTTATCGGTGTGTGTCTTCCCGAGCCCTCCATCGGGTATTGGCATAACCTTGAACAGTCTTTGTCAATAGTTACTTTTTCCCGATGAATATCCTACTCTATTATTTCCATTGAGCATCAAGATAGCTTGAAATGTTACACCCCGATCTCTTTAAGTTGTACTGATGACTAAGGCTTCTCTCCCTATTAGTGTAAGTCTTACCGATAGCCTTATCGGCTATCGGCAAGACAACAATTCACATGTTCCAATAGCGAAAGTCACACCAATGATACTTTAGTAATGGTCGGTGTATATCCTCCCGATGTGTCTATCAGGTATCACGATAACTCTTATCCCCTTTTAGTGATAGTTAATCACTTCCCAATGACCTTTGGCTTTGCTCAGGTTCTTTCTTCGGGGTAGGCTACACCGATGGTTTGATTTGCAGACTTGTGGAGTTCTAATGGACTTCTTCCATTTCTCTTCCACTTCTAGACATCCATACTTAAAGACATCCATACTCTCTTGTTGCTTAAATAAAATGAAGAACTAAATGGTAGTAAGATTAAGAAGCTACATACTCATCATGAGTAATGAGAAATAAACAAGCTTGTCAAGCTTGAAATCAGTGTGTAAGGCTAACTGTGCCAATTTGTCAAAAGTTGTCAAATAGTCCTATTCAAGTCCTGATTGTTCAAATAATGTAAATGTACCCATGGAAGGATAATAAAGGTTTAATATGTTGTTTTTAGTCCATTCTAAGGTGTTCAAAGTATCTAAGTAATGTTTAGTGGTCATTCATGTCAAAAGACAAAAGTTGTCAAGGTGTCACTAAAAAGTTGTAATGCAACAATCCATAAAATGTTATCAAATTGTACATTTCGGTCTTAGGGGTAGTTGGAACAGTTATAGAACCATGAGAGACTATAAAATCCATCATTTACTTGGATTAAGTGTGTGTGACAGAGTTGGAGGAAAGTCTTGTAAGGTTAGATCAAATAAAGCCTCTGATTGCCACTTGATTCTGCAAGGTTGTGACAGTTACATGGTTGTATATCAGTTTGAAAGTAAAACTTCCATGTAATTGTTTGTTCGATAAATAGGAAGGAAGTGTATTTCTATAAAGTATGTATTGTAAAAAATTTTTGATGAAGATTTAGTGAGAAAGTTGATATTTTGTTCAATACTTTTAACTATTGTTTTTTACAGTCATGATTATTTGTTGCTTTAGATGTTTTTCCTGATAAGATTTGGATTGAATCCGGCCCCTAATAACCTATTTTGAGGTTGTAGAATGAAGATTTATCTTTAATTCAAGACAAGTTTGAAGGTCATCCATGGATTATAAAGAAAGTTCTAATGATTTTTGTCAAAACTATCATAAAACCCTTGTTGACAGGGTTGCAACAAAATAATTGATTATAACTCTTAATGTAACAGCTCAAGTTTCTTCATATTTTGGATTCTAATAGTCAATTCAATTCTCTTTCATATGAAGTTGGTTTCATGTTGAATTATTCATAAATTCATCATTCCTAAGTTGATTCTATTAGATGACACAATAAAAAAGTCTCTTTTTTTTAAACTCAAATATTTTTCATCAACTTGCCAAAATCAAGCTTCTTTTTTAGCCAAGAAAACTATCTAAATAAAATAGTCTTCATAATTGAAGAGAGGCTAAGTTTAAGTAACATTTCAACTTCTATATAACTAGTTCTAAGAAGACTTTTGTATTTGCGATATCATTTTGCGTAGTTTGTGAAGGTTACGCACCGAAGTTTTGATAGCCCAACTTTTTTGCATGTGAAGAAAGACCATGTCAGAAAATATCAGCGAAGAAGAAAATAAGGAGACAATTGCTAGATTATGGTCTAACTTGAAAAGAAAAGGTGATGGAAAATGTTATTGTCCCTACAAAATTTGTAAGGGCTTAAAGACTAGAAGATTTCTAATCAAAACAACTAAGAAACATTGTAGGTAGCATGGTCACATTGAAGGGGGACAAGATTATCATCCATTGGTAAGTTGTTCATTATATCATT
Organism: Cryptomeria japonica; assembly: GCF_030272615.1. NCBI lineage: Eukaryota > Viridiplantae > Streptophyta > Pinopsida > Cupressales > Cupressaceae > Cryptomeria > Cryptomeria japonica. The sequence continues at coordinate 31,095,812 of NC_081414.1, forward strand.
TCACATAATCTATATACATCATAAATCACTTCATGATGAGATCATGATCATGGTTTATTTATGTTGATCATTTTTATATAGGTCGAGATCCCCAGGGCACATGATATGGAACAACACAACCCAGAGAATATGTTTTTCGAAGTGGAGTAACATGGAGGTGTGAATATCGAAGCTAAAGATAATAATCCCATGGAAGATGACGATCATGTGCCAGAAAACACAATTGAAGATGATGGTATAAATACATTGATCCATGATACATTTAGTACCGACGCAGCCGATCATGATGATCAAGATGACTTTGATGTTATTCATTATTTACTTGTACTTGAGAAGGCATACAAGCCCCTTTATGAAGGCTCCCAAACAACTCTTCTCTCTGTTGTATTGTTGTTGGTGAACTTCAAGGTTATGAATGGTTTACCCAACATAACAATCTCACGTATGTTAAGGTATGTCATATATGTCATTATAGTTAATAAAGGGTGGATCGTGTACCATTAATATATTTTATATTAACAAATTAATATTTTATAGATTGATAGGTGATTTTTTGTTACCACCATCAAATATTCTATCTCGCTCATACTGAGAATTATCTTCCATTCTGAAAGATATTGGAATGGAGTATCAAGTAATAGATGCTTGTCCCAATGATCATATTATATATCATAAACAACCTGAATTTGCAACAGAATGCCCTGAATGTCATATCAGTAGATATCGAATAGATCAAATAACAAAAAAGGTGCCTCGCAAGGTTCTTCGTTATATTCCCATTATTCCACTTATGCAGCGATTATTCAGGTGCACTAGCTTGGCACAATATATGGATTACCATGCATGTAATAGAAGTTGAGATGAGATTATTCGAATGCCTGCGGATGGTTCAACATTTATGGACATAAAGGAAAAGTGGCCACACTTTAAAGAAGAACCTCGTAATCTCAAGCTTTCATTGGCAGTGGACGGTGTCAATCCATTTGGAGAGATGAGATATGTTTACTCGATGTGGCCAGATTTTGTTATCAACAATATCATTCCTCCATGGATGTCAATAAAGAGGGAGCACATAATGTTGGTGATGATTGTTCCAGGTATTTTATCATTTAATAATCATCTACATTTAATTATAAATATTGCAATAAAATGGTCATAATAATTATGTAATGTTTTTGTTCATTCAACTAGGTAAGTACCAAGTTAAAGATATGAATGTGTATATTGAGCCTCTTATTAATGAGTTGTTGGAGTTATGGAATGGTGTCACTATCTATGACATCTCTAGAGCAATAGGACAAAGATAATTTCAATTCCATGCAATGCTTGTATGGATAATACATGATGCCCCAGGGCTAACACATTTTTGTGGTATGATCCAATGTTCAAGTTGCACATTATAATTATAATTATAAAAATTAACATATTTAATCCAATTATACATTATCTTGTAGGTCTTCAAACAAAGGGAAAATTTGCATGTCCATTTTGTGGTCTAAAGATGAAATCCCGTCATTCAAAAAGTTTAGGAAAGTAGGTGTTTGATGAGTATAGGCACTTCCTCCACAGAAATCATAAGTATCTAAATACTGAAAAATATACTTTCAATGGGAAAGAAGAGGCTACATCAAAGCCATGAAGAATGACACATTGCCTATGGAAGTTGGAATATAATAGAATTAATCATCAAGGTAATGTCATTCCATCTAATGGTTTATGTTTGGAATTTTTATTTTTCTATTGTGTTTTGTTTACTGATGATGTAATCGATGATCATGAAGGTCGTCAAGGCATTAATGACCACCTTCCAAAGGGACTAAAAAGTTATTTGAGACAATTTAGTAGGTTTCCCTACTATGAGAAGCTATAAATTGTGCATTTGTTTGATACTATGCATATTGGAAAGAATATAACAAAGACATTATGGAAAATATTGGAGGGAAGGTGTGATAAAGAAAAAATTATCAAAATTTATAGTGACATTCAGGAATCCAATCATGCAATGAAAAATTTCATTCAATCAAATAGCAATGGAGACCAGATTAATATAAGTGCCCTTCCTTGGTTATTAACAGACCAACAAAGCAATGCTATAAAAGAAGTCATACAAAAAATTCGATTTCCCACAAGATTTGCAACGAATATAAACAATCTCATATCAAAGAAAAGTGAATTTGGGCCAAGGATGAAAACACATGATTGGCATACCTTCATTAAGGTAATTCATGTTCTTGTGTATTTACTAAATATTTGTATATTATGCATGTACTTTTCATTGTATTATGTTAGAAAACAATGAAAAGATCATTTGATAATTGTTGCAGTATGTTCTACCTCTATCTCTCCTAGACAACTTTGACAATAATGTCAAGCAAGTTATATATGATCTTGGAAAATACATGAGGTAAGTAGTGATCTTTGTTCTATTTGTTGTATAGATAAAATATTTGTGATTTGTTTTAGTTGTTATGTAATATATTGTATATTATTTTGTAAAGTCCCGTTTATATATTTTTGCATCTTGAATCTCTTCTAGGTGGTTGTCATCTAAAGAAATCCATAAAGAAGATATAAAATATTGAAAGAGAAAAAATCCTCATTTAATTTGTGAAATGCAAAAGTGTCAACCTTCAACTTTTTTCAATGCACAAGAACACTACCTCATACACCAAGTTGAGGAGATTGAATTGTGTGGACCTGTACACACTAGGTCAATGTGGATGGTTGAGAGGCACTTGAAGTTTTTGAAGGCTTTGGTTCAACAAAGAGCACATCCTGAGGGTTCTATGGTGGAGGGATATATGTTATACCAGACTATGGTGTACATTATTGAATATCTTCCTAAGTTTGCAACAGACATCCACGTAGATCGCATTTGGGATCCCAACCCCATTAACAAATTTGAAGGGGAGTACTTGATGGTGTAAGGTAGATTGAGGAAAGTGAGAGGTAATTATAATATTTTATTGTAGTTAATTAATTCTTAATCTTCTAAATAAATTGGTTCTAAGTTGTCTATTACTTATTTGTACAGTTGGTTGGGAGTGGGATGCGCTACATTTGTATATTGCAAACACTCTTGATTGGATGACGGTGTGGATTGAATGATGTCAACATTCTGGTCGCACATTAACATGGGAAGGTGTGGCTTCATTGGTTAAAGAAGCTCATCGTAATGGAGATTCCAATTTTACGCAAAGGGAAATTGATTTAGCATATGGTTTAAGAGATAAATAGGTACATATAATTTTATTGATCACCTGTATGTTTATCAACTCATGATGCAATAATTTTAACATGTTAGACATATTGTAGGTCAAACACCACAAGGCTATGTGCTGCAATTGTCATAAATTTTGCATCAAAAAGTTGGATGACACAAAGAAAACTTGTGATTTTGGGATAACTATAGTCTTTGAGGTAACCAATATTTCATCTAAAAATGACATACATCCTTAAGAGTCTCAAAATTGACACTATGGCATTTTGGATGATATACTTGATTGTGACTTTAATTCCTTCAAATTAGTTTTGTTCATCATCAAATGGTATAGGCTACAACTGAATAAAAATGATCCTGATAGAATTGTTATTGAACATGATAATGGATATACAATGGTTAATACAAGGTCATTTGAGCCAGTTGGGGATGAGCCATATGTTCTTCCAAGCCAATGTGAGCAGGTGATAGGGAGGTAGGGCAAGGGGGTTGCCCAATTAGGCTTGTATTTCACTAAGTGATAGGTCCTTTGCTAGTTCCAAGGTGTAGTCACCAAAATCAGAGTGCAAATAGCTTGTAGGCAACCTAGCAACTCTCCTTGATCCACCTCCCTAAGACAAACACTCCCTGGTTGCTCAAGGACTTCAACTCCATTGTTTTAGGCTTTGTGGTCTAACACCTAAATCTCTCAATTGGGATTCATTTCCTCTATCCCTGACCTATTCTCTGACTACACAAGGTCTCCTTTTGGTGAATTACAAGTTTTTGTCAAGTTTTGCCTCCTTGGGTGTCTTTGGTCTTCTACGTTTTGGAGTGTAGAAACCCTTCACAAGTGCTACAAACTACGTTATGGAGTCTTTCTCACCAAATATGTTAAATGCATGCAAGTTGAACTTGTTTCAACTAGACTTTATGGGTTTTATGCTTTACAACCTCCCTTTGTGTACCCAATTTGACAAAAATCCAAGTTTTAGGCCTAAAACGGGCTACAAGGAATTAGCCCTCCTTTTGGGGTTTTATGCTCACCCTGCTCCAATGATGGACTTCCAGACAAAAAGAACCTGATATTTGGATACCCTTTTGGAATTTCTTGAGGATTTTCTAGGTCTTAGGGTCCATTAGGCCTTTTCCATGACTGTCCCAAAAATGGGTGCAAAAGGAAGGGTTTGCAAGGGTTTGGATGGCAAAAATTGACTTACAAGTTAGAGACCTTCAATGTGAACCATACAAACTTGGTTCTACCATGTCACATGCTAATTAGGCCACAATAAAACAGTTTTACACCTTCAAAGGTTAGAGAAAAATGGTTTTACAAAAAGTTGCTCATAAGGAGTGTGCAACATTGACAACTTTTCATTCTTGCTTTCTACAAACACATCTTTTGCATGAGAACCAATTACAATTTAAACCATGTGAACATGACTATCATTAGTGACAAGAAAGAACCACATGAGCCCTACATAAAAAGGCATTAGGCAATTACAAACAATGAGTCATTCACTGTCAAATTAATTGTCACTGCACTTTGCCCTTTTCACTATTTTTTTACACTTTAGACCTGCACTTTCCATTGTCAAAACTCTTTTCCAAAGGTCTGATTTGTGCTCTTTAACAATGCTTGGTCTTTGGATGCTTGTTGACCTTCATACCTACCATTTGGAAGAGGAAGATTACATACACAACTTCAATAAAATGTAAAAACCAATCATAGTTGACTGTGACAGCTAGCTGGGCATTACAACTTTGCCTCAAGGATCATTAATTGATCTTGGCAATCTTAAAACCCATGGAAAAGGTCAAAGACCACTCCTTGTTCTTGATGCAAGAAAATAGAAGGAGGTACAAGTCTTTACAAACTCCAATAAATGGTGGAGAGTAAGCAACTGTATGGAAATCAACATCAAAACAGTGACTCACTATTTTTTACACCATTTTCACAAACTGAAAATGCAATCATCCTTGTCATGGCTTAGAAATCCTCTTTGCCTTTACATACAACCTTAAACATCAAACAGATCTATCCATCTTGGTGATTGCATTTGCTATAGAAGATAAAAGCATCAAACTTCTTCAAGGACCCTAGCCAAATGGCACACTTGCCTAGGGCTCCATGGCCACAAAACTTCTTGCACCTGCATTTTGAAAATAAAAACATGTATATACATATCTTACAAGTTGACCAACTGGTTCTTGGGAAGCCATGAACATTTAGGGCTTCAAGAAGCCAAGTTGGTCAAGCATCCTTGCCAATTTCCTAGACAAGGCAATGAAACTGTCAAAACTAAATAATTTTGCACAAAACTCAAAACTTAATGAAATTCAATGCCACCAAAGGGAAAAGCTTCAAGAATCATAAGAGAACTGTAAAATGCAAAAACAGTATGGCCACGTATAGCAGGTGTATGGACTACTGCTCACATGGAGTCAAAACATAGGGAAAAACAAGGTAAAATTGATGCAAACTTGCAAAAATATCTCCAAATGATCAACCCTTACAATGGTTCAAACAAGAGAATAAATACCTCTACAAGTCAGTTATCCTCCTGTATGGATAGGTACATGTCCAAGAGTACTCAAATTTGACATTTTCATGTCTAAAATGACAACTTTTAATGCCTAGATGATGCAAGGTTGATCTCAAAGACTACAAATCACCTAAAAACACTATTCACACCTAAAAACCAAACACCGAACATGTCTAAGAACTTTTCACAACAAAACACACTGAAAACTCACTTTTGACAACATTTTGCCAGGCAACTCCAAACTAGCAACTTTGAGCAGAAAGATGAAAACAGGAAACATGACCACACAATGAGTTCAAAACTCATCCAAACAACTTAGGACAACTCAAAAACATCTTAGACAAACTTTCCAACTCAAAACTAATAAAAATCAAACTTGCTCTCAAACCTGTGATGAAAATGAGGCCTAGGTGCTCCTGCACCATACTCCCCCGGTGACAAAGAAGTCATGTGACTCCTTTGGGCAGAAAAGAGAGAGGAATACCAGCCTTATGGAAATCACTTTCAGGTATCCAAGTGGCTTCAGAGGCCAGTTGATCTTTCCACTTGATCAAATGTTCAAAGTAGTCATGTTGTCTAGTCTTCTTGATGATTCTGGAATCAAGTACCTGTTTAGGAATTGGAGAAGAAGAAGAGGGGAGAGATAGATCAGAAAGGGAATGTGAAATGTTTGAAGCTCTTTGAGTCTCTTCTGGAGGCTACCCCTTGAAAGGTACCAAATCTACAACATTAAAGATAGGAGACAAGGAAACATCAGCAGGTAAATCAATCTTATAAGCATTAGGACCATACTTAGCCAAAATCCTACAAGGCCCTATTCTTCTCATCTGTAACTTGGTACGAACTCCCTTTTGCAATTTGGACTTGTTGAGATGCACCATCACAAAATCTCCAATGGAGAATTGGACATTCCTCTTTGAAGCATCCACCCTTGCCTTGACTCTTGTTGTGGTGTCCTGCAAAGACTGCTTAACCTATTCATGGATCTCTTTCAGAGATTGTACCATATCCTCTATTGTCCCACTAACATGTTGCAAGTTAGTCATATCATGTAACTCAAAAACACCTTTTGGATGCATATCATAAACAATCTGAAATGGACTCTTACTAGTGGATCTATTTACACTGTCATTATAGGCAAATTCTGACTGTGGAATGAGCTGATCCCAGCTTTGTCCATAATCCTTGGTGAGACATCTGAGTAGATTGCCCAATGTTCTATTCACCACTTATGTTTGGCCATCTGTCTGTGAATGGTAAGTTGAGCCAAAAGACAAATTAGTACCCAATTTCTTCCACAAAGTCTTCCAAAAATGACCCAAAAACTTAACATCTCTATCTGACACAATGCTAGATGGCAAACCATGTATTCTGACAACTTCTTTAAAGAAAAGGAAAGCAATATGACTAGCATCATTAGTAGTTTTGCAAGGTATAAAGTGAGCCATTTTGCTAAATCTATCAACAACCACAAAGATACTATCATACCCTGCTTTTGTCTTTGGTAAACCTACAACAAAATCCATGCTGATGCACTCCCATGGCCTAGAAGGAATGGGAAGTGGCTGATATAAACCAGCATTAGTGCTATTACCTTTGGCCTTCTGACATATCATACACTGCTCAACATACCTTCTGACATCTCTTTGCATCTTTGGCCAGTAATAGAAGAGTTGAACCAACTCTAAGGTCTTATTGAGACCAAAATGGCTACTCAAACACCCATTGTGTTTCTCTTGGATAAGGTTTTCTCTCATGGAACCTTTAGAAACACACAGCTATCCTCCCTTGAATAACAAACCATTTTGCAATGTATAGTCAGCATACTCACTATGGAAATGATTCTCAAAAGCAAGACAAACTTTATAAGCAGCAGCAAAATCTTCATCATTAGGATACAAATCTTGAAAGCAATCAATACCAATACTCTTAAGTTGGATCTCCTGAATAGTCAACAATCTCCTACTCAAAGCATCAGCTACTTTCTTACATTGGCCTTTCTTGTGCTTAAGAGTAAAGGTATATGCTTGTAGGTATTCTACCCATTTCACATGCCTATGGTTGAGTTTATCCTGAGAATTCAAGAAACTGACTGCCTATTTGTCTGTATACACAACAAACTCTTTAGGAAGCAAGTAATGCCTCCACTTCCTGAGTGCCTACACCAATGCATATAACTCTAAATCATAAGATGAGTAATTTTTCTTTGCATCATTCAATTTTTCACTAAAGAAAGCAACTGGTCTATTATCTTGACTCAAGACTGCACCTACTGCAAGATGACTGGCATCACATTCTATAGTAAAGAGTTTATCAAAACTAGGAAGGATTAACACTGGCTGTGTAGCAACTCTAGTTTTGAGTAACTCAAACCCCTTATTGGTTGCTTCTGTCCATTGAAACTTAACCTTATGACCACCCTTTATTATATCTAACATGGGTGCACAAATTTCACTGAATCCTTTGATAAACTTTCTGTAAAACTGGGCTAGACCATGAAAACTTCTAACCGCACTGGCTAATTGTGGGGTTGGCCAACTTGTTATGGCTGCAACTTTAGATTGATCCATCTTAAGATCTCCACTGAACACAACAAAACCAAGATAGACTAGTTCTTGTTTCATAAAATCACATTTCTCAAGATTTATGGTTAACTACTCATCAGATAATCTTTGCAAAACAATAGCTAAGTGTTTCAAATGCTCCTCTTTAGTCTTACTAAAAATGAGAATGTCATCTAAGTAGACTACCACAAACTTACCAAGAAAATCCTGCAATACTTCATTCATTAACCTCATAAAGGTACTGGGAGCATTAGAGAGTCCAAAAGGCATAACCAACCATTCATATAAAGACCCTCATTTGTTTTGAAAGTAGTTTTCCACTCATCACCCTCTTTTATTCTTATCTGATGGTAACCACTCTTTAAGTCTATTTTTGAGAAATACCTCACACCCCCTAAACAATCCATCAAATCTTCTATCCTAGGAATAGGGAATTTGTACCTTATTGTGATTTTGTTGATGGCTCTAGAGTTTGTGCATAGTCTCCATGTGCCCCCTTTCTTAGGTGCTAACACAATGGGTACGAAACAAGGACTTATACTCTTTCTTTAATCCCTGATCCAACAACTCTTGAATCTACCTAGCTACCTCTTTGTTCTATTCAGGAGTCATCTTATAAGCTGCTTTGTTTGGCAAAGAAGCTCCTGGTATAAAGTCAATCTGATGACTAATGGCTCTAGGAGGAGGTAATGTTGCTAGTTGTCCATCACTGATGATGTCCTTAAAGTTATCAAGAATTTGCTGCACTTCTTGTGGGATCTCAACTTGTTTTTCTTTCTTCTCCTCCTTAGGTTTCACTACAAGTGCATAACCAGTCCCATCTCCCTCTTTCATGGTTTGGATGAACTCTTTTTCATTGACTAATAACACTTTAGGTGCCTATGGTTTTTTGTTCTCTGTCTCTTCACTAAGGGACTGAATTTTGTAGATAGTGCCATTCTTTTGAAAGGAATATGTGTTTTTTTCACCATCATGGTGTGCCCTTTTGTCAAATTGCCAAGGTCTACCCAATAGTAGATGGCAAGCATCCATAGGAAGGATGTCACATAGTGTCCTATCCTTGTATTCACCTATGTTGAAGTCTACCCATGCTTGTTCATTAACTAGGACATGTTGCCCCTTGTTTAACCAGGTTACCTTGTAGGGTTCACTATGCCTCATTCTAGGTAGGTTCAATTTGCTAACTGCCTCCTCTAAGATAATGTTATATATGGAACCTAAATCTATAACCACCTTACATACCTTGCCCAAGATTTTGCACTTTATCCTGAACAATGCTCTTCTCTGAGATACTTCACACTTGTGAGGTTCTTGCATCAATACTCTCCTCATCATTAGACTCTCACCATCTTCAGGTGCTAGGTGCATTGCTGGAGTTCTTGTACTACTTCCTTCCTCTTGAACATAGTTCACTCTCTTTTCACCTCCATGGGAAGAGCTAGGCTTTTCTGGACACCTATAAGCGGGATGACCCAATTTCTGACAGTTATAGCATTTCATAGTGGAGAAGTAAGACCCTCTACCTGGGCCACTAGATCTACCCCTTCCTGCATTGCTTGATCCCCTACCCCTATAGTTGGGCTTGCTCTGAGAATCCCCACTTTTCTCTATAAGCTTAGATTCTCCTTGGGACCTTTGATCTATGTGTCTTCCCCCAAAATTGCCTCTATGGCCTTGACCATCTCTGCCTCTTCCTCTACCTCTATTATGCTACTCTTGCTTCTTCCTACTCCTTTCCTCTACCTTGAGTGCAAGTTGATAGCACTTCTGGACTGTTGTAGGACACAACAAACTTAACTCTTCCTGTATGTTCCATCTCAAACCATTGAGATACCTAGCAACCTTGACATTTTCATCCTCGTGGATCTTTGACCTAAGGCATAGCTTCTGAAACTCCTTAGTGTAACTACTGACATTTAACTCCTTTTGCCTAAGGTTTTGCCTTTTCCTATGAAGCTATATTTCATAGTCCTCAAGAATGTAAGTCTCTCTGATCTTGGACAACATTCCCTTCCAAGTTGCAATGGGATTTTTGCCCTCTTTCTCACGTTCATCCTGAATGAACTTCCACCATGTTAATGCATCTCCTCTCAACCTGGATTTAGCCACCTTCACTTTCGGGGCCTCTGTCACACCATCACATTCAAAATGGTTCTCAAGACCCTCAATCCACTCCATGACCACTTCTGGGTCCATTTTACCACTGAACAGTGGGAATCCTTCTAGTGTTCTCCCACTCATAGCCTTCAAGGCTTTCAAAAAGGATTCATTCTCTATCATAGGGTCTGGTAGAGGGATTTCATCCTCTATAGCTAATAACTTACCCCTGTCTTTTGTTCCTTCTATCTTATTGTTGACTTCATCTGCCTTCACTTCTACTTCACCCAACTTTTTCTCTAGGAGGTCTAGCTTCACTCTGAGTAACCTATTTTCTTCTTCCTGGTCTTCCATTTTCTTTGCTAACTCTACATTTGTCACCATGGTTGCCAAATTTCTACTTCTTCCCAAGTGTAACTGAGCTCTGATACCACTATGATAGGGAGGTAGGGCACACTTGCCTAGGGCTCCATGGCCACAAAACTTCTTGCACCTGCATTTTGGAAATAAAAACATGTATATACATATCTTACAAGTTGACCAACTGGTTCTTGGGAAGCCATGAACATTTAGGGCTTCAAGAAGCCAAGTTGGTCAAGCATCCTTGCCAATTTCCTAGACAAGGCAGTGAAACTGTCAAAACTAAATAATTTTGCACAAAACTCAAAAAATAATGAAATTCAATGCCACCAAAGGGAAAAGCTTTAGGAATCATAAGAGAACTGGAAAATGCAAAAATAGTATGGCCACGTACAGCAGGTGTATGGACTGTTGCTCACATGGAGTCAAAACATAGGGAAAAACAAGGTAAAATTGATGCAAACTTGCAAAATGCTTGATATCTCTGAATGATCAACCCTTACAATGGTTCAAACAAGAGAATAAATACCTCTACAAGTCAGTTATCCTCCTGTACAGACAGGTACATGTCTAAGAGTACTCAAATTTGACATTTTCATGTCTAAAATGACAACTTTTAATGCCTAGATGATGCAAGGTTGATCTCAAAGACTACAAATCACCTAAAAACACTATTCACGCCTAAAAACCAAACACCAAACATGTCTAAGAACTTTTCACAACAAAACACACTGAAAACTCACTTTTGACAACATTTTGCCAGGCAACTCCAAACTGACAACTTTGAGCAAAAAGATGAAAACATGAAACATGACCACACAATGAGTTCAAAACTCATCCAAACAACTTAGGACAACTCAAAAACATCTTAGACAAACTTTCCAACTCAAAACTAATAAAAATCAGACTTGCTCTTAAACTTGTGATGAAAATGAGGCCTAGGTGCTCCTGCACCAGCAGGTATTTTACTCAGAGGTTCCACATAAACCGGGTTGGTCATTTGTTGCTAGACATGATCCAAGAGGAAGGCCGATGAAGTATAATGAGATGGAAGAAGAAGATACCGAAGAAGTAGAAGATGATGTAGGTGATGGTGATGATGATGATGATGATGATGATGATGATGATGATGATGATGATGATGATGATGGTGATGATGATGTTGATGATGATGATGGCATGAATGAAATGTATGACATTTTTTGAACTTTGTGTTTATTTATGGAATTTAGACTATTTATTAGCTATGTGATGTATGGTGATTTAAAATATATATGTGATATATTACATGTTTATGATGATACATTTGACATTTTTTAAAATTTGTGTTTATTTATGGAATGTAGACTGTCTATTAGCTATGTGATGGATGGTGATTTATAATACATATGTGATAGATTACATGTTTATGATGATACATATGTGATGTCTATGATGCTCAAATACATATATGATGATACATATGTGATTCTTATGATGCTCATGATACATATGTATTTATTGTTTATCAAATTACAAATGTAATGCTTATGATGCTCAATTATTGGTGCTAATTTCATTTATATATTTTGTGTGATGTTTCCACCCTTGGTGTAAATAGGTAATTGACTATAGACATCGTCAACCCTTTAGTTGAGGATCCTGCATAGTCTACATAAAGTAAAGGTAAGGAATAAAAAAATATACAATGATTACGATGATTGCATATTGTTCATGTTGTGTACTATGTAATTTTTAGTATATGTATCATGTAATTTTTGGCTAACATAAGATAATTGAATTACATATGCAAGAAACTAAACCCCTTTGACGAGGATCTTGCATAGTCTCATGGATCGATAGGTATAAGTCAATACACCCTATAGAAATAGTTTGTTTTAAAAAAAATACTAGGAAAACAAAGTTTCTCAATTCTTGAAACCTCGACATTAGCAGCAAATCTAATACAGTTATCAACACTTGAGGCCCCAGTCGGACTTATTCAATTTTTAATCTCAACGTCAACTTTAGGGCCGACTTCTTCATCAACATTACCCTCATTTGCAAAATATATCTCTCATTACCAACTAACTCTCTCATTTGTTGGAGTGTAGGTAGCACCAAATAGGTATTTGTTAGATGTGTCTTCCTCGAGTGAGGGAAATGTAGGAATAGTCAATGAAAGTGAGACATGTAGTAGGTCTAAAATAGGGAGATCAACTAGAGGTCAAAACATTACAATAAAATTCAATAAACGCATGAAATTTTTCCTTTCTTAGGGGGGGTCATGTTCTTATGTTGATGAGACCAAAGGCGACATCGAGGTGCCCTTGAGTTACAAACATCTAGAGAAACAATGGGTACCCAAGGAACTTCCTCCAATAAACATTGATTTTTGTGTTAACGAGAGGATATATCCAATAGCACCTTCATCATTACATGGTTTGGGCCTATTTTCCATGGATGGCATAAAGGTCTGTTACAACAAAGTTTTTGAATTGATGGAGTATGTCGGACCTTGTTACAATTACAAAAATTGGATGCAGATTGTTCGATATAAAAAGAGTATGCGTAGGTATGCATTGTCAACAAATTATATATAATAGAAAGATATTATCAAATTAAACAAGTGGTTGTATACATTGATGGAAGGCCAAAAGAAACAAAGAATATTGAAGGTTTTATAAATAGTACGCGACCTGGGTCGACTAATAAGCAACCCAATTGCATATTTGAGGCGCGTGAGGGAAATCATGTATTCGTATGTGCGATAAAATCAATAAGTGCAGGGGAAAAGATGCTAATCGATTACAATTTGATTCGTATAGATACAAACAAAGTTACTAACATGGGGGTGGTATGTACTATATAACATTTAAACCAACCTCCAATTAATGACTCCAATATACCATCATATTATTAAGTTTTTTTGCTAAGTCTATTGGTTTCATTTCGCTAACGTGTTTATATTTTTTCTTTGTCACAGGGCGACCTGGATCCGTCACATAGCATAGACAGGGATGAGAGGTCCTGACACTTCTACTAAGCAGGTAAACCTCATTGTAATTGTACAAATTAGATAGAAGCAAATTGTTACATTATTCTGTTATTTTCTTGAGTGTTTTGGAGTAATTTTGATAGTGTTAATAATATTCTTGTCATAGACGGATGTCTAGGTAAAAGGAAAGGAACCTCCCTTACATCATCACCTCAGCACAGTATTAAGCGATGAGGACTACACAATTTACACCAAAACCTGTAGAAGTGATAAAAATGTCTATCACAAAAACTAGTAAAGAGATTGTTGGTTTGGTATGCACGACCCCTCATTTTGATGAGATAAAAGATAGCTGAATCAATTGATGCAAGCAGTAGAAAACATGTGAGTAAGAAGCAATGAAAGCTTTAATTATAACAAAAGCTCAATAATGGTTTATATTTTATACTCTTTTGTGTCACTAACTAAAATATGTACATGCTATTTTTACAGAATTTCATGTGTGATCATCAAACTGGTGGACATGATCAGGGTATTGCAGGTGGTGCAAGTGATGACCATATTCTATACATTAAAACTACTCCCTCTTTGGACTTGTGAACTTCCTTTTTTAATGCTATTGTTATTTACACATGCCTTTCCTTGTCTATACTATTGCTCTCTCTTTAGAATGAATAATAATAAGTTTTGTGTGTATATATGATTGTAATAATAGTTTATTAAACTATTAATAAAGTATTTAGTTGCATAATTAGAAGTTCTCATTTGATCTGATATGATCACTTGTATTTTAATTTATTATTATTAAATTATATTTTAAAGTAGGGACATTACAAAGACCAATAAGACAATGTGAAGTTTGACAACATGAGATAGCACATTGAAGCAATCTAAATAAATAGATTCCATGGACTATCTTTTGTAAGGACTATACTAGTTTATCACTTACACTGCCCTCTTGTCACAAATTTACATACCTTTGTCCTACATCAAAACCTACCTTCCTTATTCTCCTTCATACTGTTGTATCATTAAGATTAGTATTGAACACTTAATAAAGGTTCATATTTCTTTACAACTCTTAATAAAGGTTCATCCTTGTTTACAATTATTGCAGTTTTCATATATTTAATGTATTATTCTTCAAGTGCTGCCAATGTTCCTGTGGAAAGGCTGCCTCATTCGAGGTTATTGTCAACTGCAATGTCAGCAACAGGTAGCATGCAGACATCCTCTACTGCTCATCATGTTGACTCGCCCACTATTGGTAGATCTCTCTTTTGCTCTCTCTTTTTTTATGTGTTTATTTCCCTTGAAGTGTTCTTTCTTGGGGGTATTTCATAGTGGATTCATTTTCTACAATAGGAGATGCACATGAGGACGTGCCAAAGGCGAATACTAGTGATATTGTACCATCATTTTCTCGATCTTCCCGTATCGAGAACATTGCAGACCACATTGGTGGTGAGTGATGAAGAATTGATTCCCTTGAAGATACAGAAGGTTTCAGGTACTTTAAATTTATTATTATATATAGTGTAATTGTAATTTACTTACTAATCACTCGTTTTGGACTAATTATCCCATTTTTTTTTTGCAGGAAATGATATTTTTTATAAAAATCTTAATGACATTGCATTGCAAATGTTTGGACCCACCATACGTAAAAGGTGGAACATCATATGTGAACTAACCCTAATCCACTATTTTTATTTCACATCATTTCTAGAATAGTTTTCCTTTGATTCATTTCTTGAACTATATTAAAGGTAGCTTCAGTTCATTTCTGAATCTAATAGGTTTGTTTTTTCTTAAAAGGTGGAATGACCAAGAAAATAGGTTAAAAGATGAACTCACAAACTGTATGGTTGAGTTTTTCGGAAATGACACATTTGACAAAACCAAGCTCCTCCAAAAAGTGTACAGTATAAGACACATTTAGAGAAGAACGTAAAGTATGAGTGTCCCCCCATGATTCCAGAGAGGGAGTGGAAGGAACTGATTTTGGATGTGAAGGAGAGAGTTGAAAGGAAAAAAAGGAAATCCACCACTAGATGCTAGAAGAAGGTATGTGATACTATTAAGAATATAATTATGTACTAATTACTCTTTATATTTATATAATCTAACATATTTCAAACTTTTCATAGACTGAGTGACACGTCAAAGGAAACCAAGGCAAGACAAGAAAAGCATGGACAACACAAACTCAGCTCTGGTGGTTATATGAAACTTGTCGCATGAATTCTAAGAATCAGTAAATAAAATATCGCATCAAAATATTTATAAATTGCAAATAATTTTTTTTAGCAAACAATACAAGCAAAATTCATGATACGAAGCAAAAATGGAGGGCTTTGAATTCAATAGAGCGCACATAGAAGATGACAAGAGAATTGCCTATTAGAAAGGCTATACAACCGTGGCTGAATGGCTACGAGAATTGAGTGGGCAAACACGAGATTCTGGTGCATCCATCACACAGGTAAATAAGCTATATGAAAATAATTTCAAATTGAATACCTTACTAATAATCTATTTGATATTTTTTATTAAGGAGAAACAGGTTTTAAGGGACCCAAAACCCACTTACATATCACAAATAAAAGCATTATAGAAGCAAGAAAGGATAGAACAAAGAAAGAAAGGCAGCAAAAGATCAACACAAAAGACAGCAGCCAGAGAAAAGTATAGCAAAAGACCAGCGAGAAACTGGCACACCTAAAACAAAACTAGAACATCTAGGTGAAAATATTTATGGTCTCCTCAGCATCCTTGACAAGCATCATCATTGCATTTTCTGCCTCTTTAAGGTCTTTTCTTTCCTGCACCTATTGATTACCTTTAGTCTTCAACTCCAACTCTTTAGCATTTTCCCTAGTTCTGTGTTTGGAAGAATGCTGGATAGAGATAGAACCCAGCTCATCATCAACAATCATAGTATCTTTGTTCTGCTTATCCTTCTCCTGGCAGGAAACCAGCGCATTCATATTTTAGGAAGTCACCTTCATCACAGCCAAGCTATGCTCCATGATTTTCCTCAGAGCACTCTCGATTTTTTGAACCCTATTGTTTATCAATTCATAATCGGACTCACCATTTTCTTTTAGAGTCCTCACCACATCTTCTAGGTGCTTCACATCTCCCTTTATGATCTCACCCTTCGACCAGTCCGGAATATCTTTTTCATCCTCTGCTTCACTATTATCCTCAGAATTTTCCTCTTTTCCTTTACCATTAATATCCTTAACCACATTATCAATTTTGAGCTCTAGCTCTCTCTATTTTTCTTGAACGTTAGTAATATTATCAACCACCCACTTCTGGAACTTAAACATTTCCAGAGAGCTATTTCTAACAACATTCAGAATAGTATCTGCATCCTCCATGTCCTAGGTAGAATCCTCAGGCCTAGGGTTGCCCTCCTCCATATTATTCTGAACCTCATCCCTATTGTCCATATCATAGGGACTCTCCTTCTCCTTTGACTCACCAAAATCCTCTTTACCCTGCTCATTATCCTTGTCTCCTTTCTCACCCTCCACCTCCTTCTCCTACTCATGCTTCACCTCCTTCTCCACCTCCTTCTTCTGCTCCTACTCAGGATCAGTCGTCTCTTCAGCGTCTTCTTCAACTTTCTTACTAACCCTCAATTTCTTTTTAGGGGGAGGATTGGTAGAATCCTCATCAGACTCAGAACTATCATCATCCTCAGAGATATGGGCACTCTCCACAAGGGGATCATCCTTATTGGCCTTAACTTTATCCTTAAGATACTCATAAATTAACAGAATAAGACCTTGGTGGGCAATGGGGTAGGAATTGGGTTTCTTAGCATGGTCAGCCAGACTATCATTAAGGGAGGAGGCCAGATAGAAGGGCAGAGATATCTTAGAACCATGGCAAAAGTGATTAAGGATAACAAAGTGATAATTATAGACTTTTGAGAACCTACCATCAACAGTAAGATACTCCATTAACACTTTCAATATTTTATGCCAAAAGGAGTTTACCTGGTTAGGGAGATAATAGGAAATATTATCCTTTTTGGCAAGGCGAGCCCTTTCTTCTTCGCTCTTGGGGAAATTTTTTATGGCTTCCACCGAGAACTTACAATCTCTATAAAACTTGATGTCGTCCTTCTGCAAACCAGTCACCTCGGCCACCAAATCTTCATCCACTCTCCAGGTCTGACCAAACAGAGTAACTCTATTATTTTTCCAACCTTTGGCAAAACCATGGGAAATAGACTTCTTTCTCCCATGCAATTTCTCCATATAATCAGTGAAGCCATTTTTATACAGCCTTCTCCAAATTTTCCTTTCACCTTTCCAACTATCACAGTTGGTGGGCTCATTAAGGTTGAGATTTCCACCCATAATGTAGAAGCAGTTCAAATCGAAACCCTCTAGGGAGCACAAACTAGCTAGATGCTAAAGAACAGAGAAGCTAGAATCGAAAACCAAAGTAATTATCTTGTTTTTTCAAGTATCCCTTTAAAACATGCAAATTAACCCAGTACTTAATATGATAAGGCCTTTCACACCTATACTCATTAATGTGATGCCTAGGACAGGTCATCATCTGACAATCTACCTCACTCCAAACTCTATCATTGAAGTCCGAACCAAAAAGGGTAATGATGAGATTAATATGTACCATTGATCCTGTCATAAAATAATTGCTCTCGAACTTTGTTCTTACATGATGACTCTCTGATATAATTAGCATCTTCCGCTAAAATGACCCCCTCATTAGCTAACAAATTGGCTACCCTATTACCTTCCCTAAAGGTTTCGGTAATAACCACACTATCACAAGAATCTAACATTTTTTTTGCCTTATCAATGATATTTTGGATATTCCAAGAAGGGGAACTAATACCTTTAATAACCTGAATTATATTAAGGGAGTCCCCCAACAACCAATTTTTTTAAAAATTGAAACCCTGAGAAAGCTGAAGACATTTTAACATTGTCAGAGCTTCTGCAACATGGTTGTTTTGAATTCCAAAGGGAGAAGCAATCGTAGAAAAACAAAAGCCATGAGAATTTCTGATAACACCTCCCCCACTAGCATTACCCGGATTTCCTTTAGCTGCACCATCAAAGTTCACCTTCACCGAATCATGAGGAGGGAACCTCCAAACCACATTATCTCTTCTACTCTTCAGATCAGACTTTCAAACCTTATTCAATAATTTCCATTTTGTAAGAATCCTTTTATCATTATCATTCATATCAATATAACTACATTGCTTGTTGCTTTTGTGAATGGTGTTGATGTTTTCTTTAATAGCCCTACAAATCTTTTCAAAGACCACCTGAGAAGAACACTTAGTCTCCCTAAAATTTCTATTGTTTCTCTCCTTCCAAATATGCCAATAGGTCATAGGAAGAAGAAAGGACCAAAGGGTCTTGATGATGGGAAGCTTGGTAGGCAAAATCCAATGCCAAAGGACTTCCTTAAAACTATTTTGCATAACCCAATCAACTTTCCATTGCATCCACACTTTACCCCTAATTTCCCAGGTAAAAGAATAGTGAATGAACAAATGATCCATAGACTCAGCCTCTTTTTGACATAACTCACACCTATTAGGTATCATAAATCCTCTTCTGACTAGGTTATCAATAGTGAGAATCTTGTTATGAGTGGCAATCCAGAAAAACATATTAACTTTAGGAATGAGGAATCTATTCCAAACTTTTGTCCATATAGGGCTACAAGCATGAGTTGATATCTTTTTGTAAGCAAAAGCAACAGTAAAAGTACCCCTAGGATTACTCTTCCATAAGAAGACATCATCTAAGTCTTTGCTGACAGAAAAGGATAGCAAATCATGCTAGAGCGAAGAAAATCCAACATAAACAACATCAAGTCTAACCCATTTATTCTCCTCCCAATAATTACAGACCATAGAACCAAACCTCCTTTTACAATCTTCAATGATATGGCTGCAATCTTGATTAAAAAGAGGCTCATCTTTGATCCAGACATCCTCCCAAAATTTGATTTTGTTACCTTTGCCAAGGACCCAGCTAGCTCCAGCTTTAGCAACTTCAATATATTTTATCATACTATTCCAAATAAATATCCAGTAGGGATATCTTCAGAATAGAGAAGGGAATATATGGGTTGATTATGGATGTATTTTTCAAACCACGCCCTACTCCAATCTCTCTTAATACCATAGGCCCTCCAAACCTGTTTGGCTAACAAAGTTTTATTGAAAGGTTTAAGGAATTTGATACCTAACCCCCACTACTTTTAGGACCATAGACTTTATCCCAAGCAACCAAAGCAATCATTTTCTTCTCTTTCACACTAGACCAAAGAAATCTTTTCTGAATTCTTTCTAACGCTTCTGCAAATTTGACCAGTATACTAAACAAACTAAGAGAATAAATAGGTAGATTATGAAGGGTAGCTTGAAGAAGATGGAGCTTACCAGCCTACAACAACATAGAGCCTTTCCATCCAGCTAGTTTTTTGTTAAACTTATCAATCAAAGAATTCCAGAAAGAGTTTAGAGGAGCCAAACCTAGAGGGAGGCCCCAATAAGTAGAGGGGGGCATCAACCTTACAACCAATTATGTTAGTAATCCTTTGCTGCCTCAACAAGGGAGTGTTGATAAAGTAAATAGCATATTTATCCCAGTTAACCTACTGGCCAGTAGCAAGGGAATAAGAGATGAGATCATATTTGAAGGCAGAAGCTTCACTCACATAAGAGTATCCCAATAATATAGTATCATCAACAAACTACTGATGAGTGCAGAAGAAATTAGCTAAAGAGGGTTGGAATCCTTTGATGATCCTTTTCTCTTTCAACTTTTGAATCAATCTACTCAAACATTCTGCCAAAATAGTGAAAAGAATGGGCAAGATAGGATCTCCTTTCCTGAGACCCCTTGAAGACTTAAATCTGGAAGAAGATCCATTAACAAGAATAGAAACATTTGGCATAGATATTAGCTCTCTAGTGATTTTGATAACCTTCTCATCAAATCCAAAGGCTTCCATGATCCTAAAAAGAACCTGCTATTCAACCCTGTCATAGGCTTTTGCCAAATCTAGCTTTATGAGGAATCCCTCTTTGTTTGTAGCATTAAGAGAATGGATATTCTCATGCACAATAACTATAGAGTCCTAAATCTGCCTACTCGGGACAAATCCTTTTTGCTCCTCAGAGATAACAAGAGAAAGAACAACCAATAATCTAGAAGTCAGGACTTTTGAGATTATCTTGTAAAAAGAATTGCATAGACTTATTGGCCTAAACTTACCCATAGAATCAGCTCCAGCCACCTTAGGAATTAGAGCAATGAAGGTAGAGCTGATTTTTTTAAGAATTCTTCTAGAACCAAAGAATTCTTTGACAGCATTGACCACATCAGCCCCAACAATGTGCCAATATTCCTGAAATAAAAACATGGGGAAGCCATCCGGGCCCGGTGCCTTATCCCCTTGGAAGGAGAAAATAGCTCTTTTAATTTCATCAACTGAGGGGATGGCAGATAAAATCCTATTTTGATTAGGTCCAATATTCTTTGGAATATTTTTAACCAGATCTTGTTGCTTAACAAGGTCAAGTTCCTTGCTAGCAGTCAGAAGGTTAGAGAAGAACCTTACAACTTTATCAACTATATCATCATCTTTGACAAGAGTTTTATCATTAACAATCAATCTGGAAATTTGACTTTCCGCTTTATGCTTCATTGATGTCATATGAAAGAATTTAGTATTTATGTCACCAGCCTCTAACCAAATTGCCCTGGATCTCTGCCTCCAGTAAATTTCTTCTCTTGAAATAGTGTTGTGTAATTTGGCTAGAACCTCATCTTCTTTAACCTTGGGGACATTCTTATAACCATGTTTTTGAATAGAATTTTGAATCTGTTCAAATTCCTCCTTGAGTTTCCTCTTAGATTCAAAAATATCCTCAAAAAAAATTTTATTCCAAACCTTGATGTTATCTTTGATGTTTCTTAACTTTTTTGCAACTTTGAACATGGTAGAACCATCCACAGTTATATTCCACCATTTAGAAATGGAAGCTTCCAAGGAAGGGTGTGAGATCCACATTTTTTCAAACTGGAAGGGAAAGCAACGTTTCCCCTTAATAGAATCAGCAACAAAAGAAATAGGATAATGGTCCGATCCAATTCAGTTAATAAAAGATAGAGAGAATCCATACTTAAGGACCCAGTTAGGAGTCATAAGAGATCTATCAAGCCTTACCTAGATAATTTCTCCTCCATCCCTTTGATTAGACCAAGTGTAGGAAACTCCAGAAAGGTCAACATCAATGAGGGCATTAGCATTGATAAAGTCCATAAGATCAATCCTGCTATCCAGCTGAGTTTGGGTTCCACCAAATTTTTCAATTTCTTGCAGAGGAGTGTTGAAATCTCCCATCAAAAGCCAACTATCCTGGGTATAAGTCCCTCTTTTCTGCTGAATTTTATCCCAAAACTTGCTCCAAGAAGCTTTAGAGTTGGGGGTATAAATGTTCGTAACCACTCAGTCATGTCCTTCAGCAATACATTTGACTCTCATAGAAATGATATTACCATCTTCATCAATCAAGTCTCCATCAATAGTTTTCTTATTCCAAAATATGGCAACCCCACCAGATGCTCCATTAGAACTACTGCCACACACACCCCCAAGTTTAAAGAATTTTAATTTTTCTACTTTTTCCTTGCCCATTTTAGTTTCCTGAACCAAGATAATGTCCAGCTTATGATCTCTAATAAAATTCCTGAGCACATCCTGCTTATGGAGACCATTTAGGACTCTAATGTTCCAAGCGATTACCTTCATTTGGAAACCTGGGAGCAGGATTCTTGAATGGTTTTCTGCCTTCCATTAGCTATATTTTGTTTTCTCTCCTGATCCCTGTGCCACTTCATAGTTTTGTGCCCCTGTGGAGATTTGGAAATTCCAATATCCGCCTTAGATCTGGTTCTAGTTTTAAACCCATTAGTACACCCTGTTTTCTTGTTTTTTTTTCCACTTCTATTAACTCTTCATCTTCTTCATTTTTATATGTAGACTTCTTACTATTCCAAGGTTCTCCTTTTCGCTAAGATGAGGTGGGCAAATCAGTCCCAAAGTTCTGGAATAGAGAGTTAAGGTTAACCTGGGGCAATCTAAACTGGTTCTTTTCTTCAAATATTACATATGGATCTTCAGAATCCTTTGAACACACTTTATTACAGTCCTATTCTATTTCTTTTGGAATCTCATATTGTGATTCATTTGTGTCTCCAATCTCACCGTCTTCAAGAATTTCTTCTATAATTACATTTTCTTCTTCTTGAATCTGTAAAGCTTCAAAGCCATTGCTTGTTTTAACTTCAAATACATTCTCTTCATCCTTTCTGATTTCCTTCTGAGGACTCTCCTTGGAAGGACTATCTTTCCTTTCATGCCTTGTTATACCTTTTGAGTTACTAGGGAATCTAGTTCCTCCTTCCGATCTACCCTCCTCATTTTTGTTCAGCTTCTCTTTCCAGATCTATTTAACGTGATTATTGTTCTTCTGAGAATTCTTTGGGTTACTAGGACAACCCTTTGCCCAATGTCTAGCTTGCTTACATGAAAAGAACATGAAAGGGAGGGATTCAAACTCTATGACTTATTGCCACTTACCTAGCTTGGAATTTATTTCGATAGAGCTAGGAAGGTCCATGTTCTGTGAGATATTAACGCATATCCTTGCAAACACCAATCTCTTTCATGCTACTTTCATAGAATCTATAGCCACAAGCTCCCCAAAGGATTTAGCAATGCCTGAAAACATGTCCTTCAACCAAAATTCAAGTGGCAAACTAGGGAGTCGCACCTAGATCAGAGCAAATTCAAAAAAGGAGTCATTGAGCTCCATTTTTGGAGACCATTTTCTTAAAGATAAAGAAGACTTCCTAAGCATCCAGTGTCCTCCACTCAGAGCCATTTCCAATTCTTCACCACAGGAGAAGGAAAAGACAAAAAAACCCTTGACAGGGCTGAAACATCAACCTGTCCTTTCACCCTCCATTTTCTCTTCACAAAAGACCTAACAACTTCAATATTAGGTTTGGGTCCAACAAATTTCCCCACAAGAGAAAATGCCATAAGAGAAATACTGTGATGTATGACCACATCTGGTACAACAATAACTAATCTGCCTACCTTTCTATCAGAAATATCTTCCACAAAGAGAAAGGTAGATTTATCAGTAGGCTTGTTTGCAAAGAAACTGTTCCAGGATTTGACCACCTTGTCTCCAGCCATCTTTTCCAACTCAGCATTCAAGATCTCGTGACCCAACTTTGTAGAATCTTCAGTATTTTTAAAGTCAAGAGGAGGGTCCCGATGTCGTGGATCCCCATCCTTTCAACCATCCTCATCATCCCCCGTAGATCCTAAAGAGACAAGTTGTCCTTGAGTTGCAAAGGCTACAAAACCAAAGGAAAAACCAACTGCGTTGATCCATCCATTTGCAGAATTCAAAATTCTCTCCATTCGCTAGCACCAGTTATTGTCAAGTTTAATGTTAGGTTCCTATATAATCTTTTTGATGTTAAGTTCCAACATAAAGTGAATTTATTTATTTTAATCAAGCAAGCAATTATAACAATGCACATGACATTGGAATGCAGCCTGATAATCGTGGAACACAACCTCCACATGAAGGTCCGGATGTACATCCCAATAGTGGAGGTATTCATTTTCTATTCAATTTTTTTTATGTAATTATTAATACAAATAAACATCTTGAATTGTAATTGGTGTAGAAATTAATGTACCCTTTTTTGTTAATATTTTAGAGCATGTAGTCGATGGTGGCCAAGTGGAGCATGATCTGGGTAGACAACATCAGGAACGTGATGTTCCCCAGTCAGGTAAAGAGGACCGTTTTTATTCATTTAAACATATTTAATTTTAATTGGTGTATTGATTAATGTAACCTTTCATATTTCAACTCCAAAGGATCTAGAGGGTGTTCAACATATTGAGGTTGAGGTTAGACAAAATGATTTTGAAGATGATGTGGCCCCATCAGGTAAAGAGCACTACAGTTATGTTCTTTAAATTAATGAAATACTTGTAACAAAAATAAAAAATGATTTGAATTTAACCCATTTCTTTGTTATTATAGAGGACCCCCCTTTGCATCAGTGTCCTCGTCCTCAGAAGAGGACTAGGCATACATCGAGATCACGAGTAGAGGGCAAAACAACTAAAGAGGGTGGAATTGATGAAGAAAATGATGGTCCACTTAGACTTTTCATAGCTTCAAAAAAAAAAAAATTATTGTAATCTACATTATTTGATAATGACTGATTTTTATGTGTTATTGAATGTAATTATGTGCTAATGAATGTTCATGAATGATATGTGTTAATTAATATTGATGAATGTTGCATGTTAATGAGTGCTAATGAATGTTATGTGCTATTGAACGTTATGTGATAATGAATGAATGTTATATTTTATTAATGGATGAAATAATGAATGAATGTTAGATGTTAACAGGGAATTTAGAGTGATGTTAGGGGGGGGAAGGGGCCAAATGAGCTTCCACCTTCACGTGGTTGGCCCTATTAAGTAGAGAATATTAAACTATTCTTGAAACCAAGCGAAGCTCATTAAGATAACACTTTTCAATATTTCATTATGTTGCACAATTAATCTTATTGAATAATATATATTGAATCTTAATTGTAGGGTCCAACAAAGCCAACATGAACAACAACACCACAAGTAAGTGGTTTATTTTTTAAGTTTTTTTTTCATGATAATCTGGGAAGGTTCATCTGTAGTGTTATGTGTAACTATGAAGGTGATAAATTTATATATTTTATGATTTTGACATTTATTTTTTGTTCCAGGTGGATGACTTGGAAGAGGTCAGTGATTACTATCAAAACAAGGGTTGCTTTGATGAACTCATATCCGTGTTTGTGATGAGAAGTAGCACTGGAAGGAACTTACATATTTATATATTCAAGATGATGAATATGATAATGCTATCACTACTATCATGAACCATTCTCCAGAGGCATGGGATCATATGCAATTCAAAGATGTTGTAGTTAAAGTGCCCAAGGTTGAATTGTACTACAAAGTTGTACACTTTTATTTGCAAGAACACCCAGATCTTATTAATGACCTCTTGAATGTCCTTTCCCTTAGGGTAGACCACACACTATTGGTTGAAATCATGCATAAGGTATGGCTCTAAACTCTTTTTTTCTGTTACTATTTTTAGGATTACCGAGATGTCTTTCACTTGGGTATTAAGTTTTTCTAGATGTTCTCTTTAGCAGCTATTTGGTTTGGAAAAATTTCATGAGTATCTTCTGTTCTATTGTATTTGCTATCCACGCTAGACATCTTTGTCTTGTGAAGACGTACATGGTTGCAGTAGAGAGAAACAATGTAGTTGTTATTAATGAGGATTTGAATGAAATTTGTGTAGAAGAGGAAGATTATGATAGGCTTCAAGAATCTATAGATATACATGATAACTTTGATCAGATAGGGCTTGCTCAGAGGGTGAGAAGAACTTCTTTATTGGTTCTTTGATTTAAGTTAAAGTGGGATGTAATTTATCATTTGATTAGTTATGTAATGATCTTCAATTTCAATTAGGTTGAGAAACATGAAATTCTTGAATTTTGGTTAAAGGCTTTTCTATAGCAAATTTTCGAGGAGGCAAATGATTCTTAAATTTTGTCTGGTTATATTTAATGCTTGCTAAAAATTATGAAATGTTTACTTATAAATGTTTATGAATTTGTGTCTGTATAAATTAAAACTATGATTCCTTGATGAAGATTTCTTTTGAAAATACCCGATTTAATTATATCAGATCAACAGCAGACCAATGCCTTCATCCCTTACTGATTTCATACTATTTAAAATTGAAAGATCCTATGTATAACCATGAAGATAGTTTTAATAACTTGTTTTCAAAACAATACCATCACATCAAAAGCATCTATATGGATTGTAACTGAAATATAAAATGTAGTTAGTCTTATTGAATTTTAACGCT
Organism: Cryptomeria japonica; assembly: GCF_030272615.1. Classification (NCBI taxonomy): domain Eukaryota; kingdom Viridiplantae; phylum Streptophyta; class Pinopsida; order Cupressales; family Cupressaceae; genus Cryptomeria; species Cryptomeria japonica. The sequence continues at coordinate 31,122,609 of NC_081414.1, forward strand.
GCTCTACAATACTAATAAGACAATTTGAAACTTGCCAACCAACCTAAACTTGCCAACCAACCTTTCAAATTGATGCTCAAATTGGAAATTAGTTTCAATCACAATAGCATAAGATAGCACATTGACACAATCTAATAAAATAGATTTATCACATGGAACTAATCAATCAATTGAAAAGCATATACAATTCAGAATGAAGAACACTTGAAATTTATATTGAAAATAGATAATCAAACAGGTTGATTTCAATATGTATCAACCATCAACTTTGATATTTCCAGAAAATAAACTGCATAAGTGTTGTATAAAATTGTTTTCATAAGATCATAAAACTTGAGGTATCTCCCTCACTTGTTCTAAAAGATCCTCCATTTATAGATATGATTCTTTTTGAAAGTGAAAGGGCATACCCTTTCATTAAAACTAAACTAACAAACTTCCTAAAAATTATCTTTACAATATGAACATATTATAAAAACATAGAAAAATATGACTCTAGGCTCCAACTTAGACATCAGGTTTGGTCTCCCAGCATCTTACCACAGTTCTGGATATGTTCCAAGTACTTCTCTGACTTATATGTGTCTGCATCATGGATGATATCCCTGATAATGACTTCCAACGTGACAAAGTTTTCCATCTATTTCACAGTCTCTTTCAATTCAATTCCATCATTTGGGCAATATCAAGGGCGACATTGAGAAGACTATGACATTCTGAGATCCATACATCTTTATCCTTTAGCTCACCCTTCTGATTAGTTAACTGTGGGAAACCATGTTGAGTAGTGTCTTTGCATTCATCATATTCAAATTATAATTGTTCATCAAATTTATTGTGTTTAGCCAGCAACCTCTTTATTTTTTCAATTTCTTTTGTTTCCGCTTTGGCCATTGTTTTATCATGCAACCTTGTTCCCAATCTGTTTGAAATTCTATTGTGTGAAACTGCATTGTCCATGTTCTTTTGAAACAGTGTCTGGAATTCTTTTAGAAAGCCTTGTAAAACCTCAAATCTTTTAATTAGTAATACACCAACAGTATCTACCCTCACACTTTGCATCTATTTTAATATCCTTTTATTTTCTTTTTGCAACTCCTCGCATTTTTTCTTCCATTGAGAGCTATCTGGAGTAAGAACCATTGGCACCTATTGCCCACTTCTCCTTAGCGTTTATTCATACAATGCCTTGAACTGGTTCCTCTCCCTCACTACTCTGACCATCTGTGCTTTATTGAATTTTGAAATATCCACTCCGATATGAGCAGAAACAATTGGATCAATTTCACCAACTTTTAGTTTTATCATATGGCCAAAGGCCTTGTCAACATCAATGATCTTTGGTCTCTTGTGGGGAGGGTACAGAACCCATAACCTCAAAGATTCCTCATCTTGATCAAATCTTGAACCAATAAATACATCATTTACACCTTATATATCCAATTTGAATTCCTTTTTTTCTGAATGCAATAAACTATCAAAGATAAAAGAAGCACTGAGGTCCCATCCGGGAAACAAAATAACCCCAACCTCTGTAAGTAGTTGCCTCCCCTTTTGAGGGTTCATTGTGGTTATCTCTGCATCAATTTCCTCTTTTAATTTCTTTAACAACTCAGCCTCATTATCAGGCATTATGTTGGGTATAGAGTCCCTCAAATTTTTCCCTTTAAAATTGTACAAGAATGTTTTAAATTTTTTGGAATGAATAAAAACATCATCAGCAACAAAATTAGAAAACTCCTCTAACCGAGAGTCAGCATGAACTTCTAATATTGTCTCTATTTGGCCCTCCATGTCTGGCTCTTCTTCCTTCTCTAGCATTTGCCATCTAGAGACAATTGCATTCTCATCAGATTCACTTTCTGCCTCCTCCTCCTCGGTTTCAATTTTGTCGAGTCTCCGTCTCTTTTCTTCCAGTTCATTATTCAGTTGATCAATTACCTCTTTGGCCTTTGCATCCTCCATGTTCTTGAAGATATCTTCAGCCTCAATACTCACATGTAGATAACCTCCCAAGTTCTAGCTCTTCTTGCAAGACTGAATGTATCCTTCAGGATCGTAGTTTTTCCTGGCATAATGCTCATACAAATTGTATTCTTCTATCAGCTTCTTATCAATTATTTCATAATCTTTGGTTGATACTATGGTGAAATCACCAAAAATCAGTGTCCCGGGCAGGAAGGCTTGCTTACGCATATCTACAAAATGTTTAGCATTGGACAAACTCAATTGACTCACAATCTCTAGATAAGCTATTTTGTCCGGTACTAGTTTTGGCAGCATGTAGGGGCTCCCCTCAAATCCATATACTCTAAAACATATAAAATCATTCTTCACAAATTGATCCCCATAGTTATGATCAACAATGTGTCTTTCATCATAATCCCTGGGTCTTAGGAACCTCTTCATCTCATCAGATATAGACCCTTCACATGAAATCTCATACATTCGGTACAATGGCATCACGATAATGTCTTCAAACTTAATACAGTTGGATCTCATATATCGAGAATCCCAAAGAGATGTCCACAATTGGATGGGCTACTCCTCACCTTCCCTATTCTTGGTATTTAATTTTAGGTCGTCAAGCCAAAAACCCTTTACATATCCATAAAATAACACTAGATGCATCACTAGTGAATAAAATTTGAAATTGGAATGAATATCATCCCTAAGGTTTAAAAAACCTTCGTGCAACCTCTCCACCAGATATGTTGCATAGTCAAAAGGCCTAGGCTCATACATTTGTATATCAGAGGCTAACACCAGTGGCCCAGTGCTTGCCAGATTAGGTAACTCCACCCCTCCTACTTGCCCACACAACATATATGTGTATTCCATGTAGTATCTGAACAAATCAATGCTGAATGGTGGCCCGTCTTCCTCTATTAATTTTCCTATCTGCCTCTTGTGAATGGCAAATTTCCAACTAGTATATGTAGTGTCCATTCTAAGGTATTCATCTTCCAACTCCCCAAAGGACAAGGGCTTATCAGGACAGGGGTCTAAATTGAAAACCTCATTTATGGTACCCACAGAAAATCTAATAAATGCTTCCCCATTTGGGAGCTAAATGCACCTCTTCACCGAATTAGAATTCCTCACCAAAACCTCTAGCAATCTTATGTTTACAAAAACATTGGGGACTGTTAGCTTACCTAAATTTGTCATCCAAGGATTGCAGAGCAGCATCTCCTTGCTCCTTCTCAAATAGTGGAACATAAACAGTTCATGTCCCCTTACCTTGGTCCAGACATCTCTGACCTCTCTGTACTTGTCTTCTAATTGGTCTCTCCCCAGTAGGTGCTACTTCGACCTTCTGGATTTTGGGTCGGGTGTCTGCATTTGGTCTATCATGTCTTGGTTTAACTTCTTGACTGGAGGCACCTCTTTAGTTTTTCCTTTGTTTGCCTTAGAATCAGGGCTCTTGGCCACCCTCTTCTTTCTAGTTGAACTCAAAGCTTCCATTTTTGCAATTATAATCCTCTGCTCTGATTTTCAAAGGCGTAATGTGTTCTATATGTGTATTCTTCTTTCACCAGCGTATTATTTAGACAAGGCAATTTCTAGTTTCACCATATTCTTTTGCAATAATGAACTTCTCATAAAATTTGCCTCGTGCGAACCATAGATGCATATCTACTACAAATATTGAATAGAAGACTTTTAAAAAATTTGGTTTTGAATTTTGATATGACAACGACTCGTCGTCATATGTCTCCCTGATGAATATTTTCCTTTTGGCACTCTCTGAATAGCCCTTTATCTACTTTGACATCTTACTTTCTCTTATCAGGATACCCTAAGCCGATGACTCATTTTCCTCCTCATCAGTATATCTCAAACTGATATTCTCATCGGGAATCGGGTGAGCTCATTTAGTGTTATCGCGATAGGCATTGTTTCCTCGATCGGCTTTAACATCGGCATAGATCTTCCCGATGTAACCGACTTCATCGTCATGAGTCTTCCCGATAGTGTCTTTGCTCCACTCAATTAGTCTGCTCCTTCATTGCGTATCAAGGTAATCTGAAATGATAAGAAAAGTCTTCCCAATAGAGTATGTTCCATCAGTATATGTTTCACCGATGATTTCTTTGGGTGTCGGGGTGGCTCAAAGTAACACATACCGATAGCTTTGGCTATACTGATGCAATCGACTTCATCACCATGAGTCTTCCTAATAGTCTCATCACTCTGCTCAATCAGTTTCCTCCTTCATCAGGTATCGGGGTAATCCGAAATGAAACATAACGATAAGCAAAGTCTTCCCGATAGAGTATGTTCCATCGGTATATGTTTCACCGATGATTTCTTCGAGCGTCGGGGTGGCTCAAAGTAACACATACCAATTCCTTTGGCTATACCAATGCAACTGGCTTCATCACCATGAGTCTTCCCGATAGTGTCTTCACTCTACTCAATCAGTCTGCTCCTTCATCAGGTATCGGGGTAATCTGAAATGAAACATACCAATAAGCAAAGTCTTCCCGATAGAGTATGTTCCATTGGTATATGTTTCACTGATGATTTATTCAATCGTCGGGGTGGCTCAAAGTAACACATACCAATCACTTTGGCTATACCAATAGACTCTTCTTTTCGCCACTCTTATCAGTATAAGTTTTACCGATATCCTCATCGGCTATCGGCAAGACAATTCCCCACTGTTGTCACTAGTGTTTACTATGTCGATGGGTCATATCGGTTAGTTTTTGTCAATGCATTAATTCTCCTCAACTTTTCTCCTTGATCGGTATAACTTATGTCGATGAGTACAACTTCGGCTTGCTATTCTCTCTCATCGGTATATATGGTATCCCAATGCCTTCTCACCTCAATAGGGTGATCATGAACTTGCAGAGGAATTGGTGGTGTATTTTGTGGAACAGGTATATAATTGGTAAAACATATAGTTGGTTGTTCTCTCTCATAGGGTAAAGTATATTTTGAGTTTTCATTTTGGATTGAGGCATTGAAATGGGGCTTACTTTTGTAATTTGGAACTGCAAGGCAAGAAAGAATGTTTTGCTTCATGCTTGTTCATATGCTATGACTTGATCAGACCAGATGTGGCTTTGGAACTTGCTTGGATGAATAATATGATTGACTTTGTGTTTCCATACCTACTTCAGGTTCTTGATATACTTTGATGATTCTGTGAATATTTTAAGTTTCTCTTTAATAAACATTTTAAATCTTGTGCACAATTAAATAGCTAATATTCAAAGAATTTATTTTTCAAAGTTCATTTGAGAATACATGACAAAAGTTGATGAGCTTGTTAAGGACAAGTTAGAGGTTGTCCAAGAAGAGAAATCCAAGGAGAAAGAAGAGAAAGATCTCGTTGCTCAACAGGTATGCATTTTTCTTAATTGAGCCTCAAGGAGTACTTGTTCTACTCTACTGGCAGTTTTTAAAAATTTAAATAAATATGCGCCTATTTTGTTTACAGAATATAGCATTTTAAAAGCATAATTAAGGAAATTATAAAATTTAGATGCACATTTTTAAGAGCATAATTAAGGAAATTATAGAAAAATTATGTGCTAGCATATTGTACTATCTAAAAAGGATAATCTTTACAAGGATACAATGGAAACTAGTTCTCAATTAGGTGATCATGAACTTGCAGAGGAATTGCTAGTGTATTTTGTGGAACGAGTTAGAGGTTGTCCAAGAAGAGAAATCCAAGGAGAAAGAAGAGAAAGATCTTGTTGCTCAACAGGTATGCATTTTGCTTAATTGAGCCTCAAGGAGCACTTGTTCTACTCTACTGACGATTTTTAAAAATTCAAATAAATATGTACCTAATTTGTTTACAAAATATAGCATTTTAAGAGCATAATTAAGGAAATTATAGAAACTAGCATGCGCATTTTTAAGAGCATAATTAAGGAAATTATAGACAAATAGCATTTTTAAGGAAATTATAGAAAAATTATGTGCTAACATATTGCACTGTCTAAAAAGGATAATCTTTACAAGGATGCAATGGAAACTAGTTCTCAATTGGGTGATCGTGAACTTGCAGAGGAATTGTTGGTGTATTTTGTGGAATGAGTTAGAGGTTGTCCAAAAAAAGAAATCCAAGGAGAAAGAAGAGAAAGATCTTGTTTCTCAACAGGTATGCATTTTTCTTAATTGAGCCTCAAGGAGAACTTATTCTACTGTACTGACAGTTTTTAAAAATTCAAATAAATATGTGCCTATTTTGCTTGCAGAATATAGCATTTTAAGAGCATAATTAAGGAAATTATAGAAAATAGCATGCGCATTTTTAAGAGCATAATTAAGGAAATTATAGAAAAATAGCATTTTTCAGGAAATTATAGAAAAAATATGTGCTAACATATTGCACTGTCTAAAAAGGATAATCTTTACAAGGATGCAATGGAAACTAGTTCTCAATCGGGTGATTGTGAACTTGTAGAGGAATTGCTGGTGTATTTTGTGGAATGGGTATTTTGTGGAATGAGTTAGAGGTTGTCCAAGAAGAGAAATCCAAGGAGAAAGGAGAGAAAGATCTTGTTGCTCAACAGGTATGCATTTTGCTTAATTGAGCCTCAAGGAGCACTTGTTCTACTCTATTGGCGGTTTTTAAAAATTTAAATAAATATGTGCCTATTTTGTTTAGAGAATATAGCATTTTAAGAGTATAATTAAGAAAATTATAGAAAATAGCATGCGCATTTTTAAGAGCATAATTAAGGAAATTATAGAAAAATAGCATTTTTTCAGGAAATAATAGAAAAATTATGTGCTAACATATTGCACTATCTTAAAAGGATAATCTTTACAAGGATGCAATGGAAACTAGTTCTCAATCGAGTGATCATGAACTTGCAGAGGAATTGCTGGTGTATTTTGTGGAACAGGTATTTTCTAGAACAGGTATTTTTTGGAACAAGTTAGAGGTTGTCCAAGAAGAGAAATCCAAGGAGAAAGAAGAGAAAGATCTTGTTGCTCAACAGGTATGCATTTTGCTTAATTGAGCCTCAAGGAGCACTTGTTCTACTCTAGTGACGGTTTTTAAAAATTCAAATAAATATGTGCCTATTTTGTTTACAGAATTTAACATTTTAAAAGCATAATTAAGAAAATTATAGACAATAGCATGTGCATTTTTAAGAGCATAATTAAGGAAATTATAGAAAAATAGCATTTTTCAAGAAATTATAGAAAAATTATGTGCTAACATATTGCACTGTCTAAAAAGGATAATCTTTACAAGGATGCAATGGAAACTAGTTCTCAATTGGGTGATCGTGAACTTGCAGATGAATTATTGGTGTATTTTGTGGAACAGGCATACACTTGGTAAAACATATAGTTGGTTGTTCTCTCTCACAGGCTAAAGTATATTTTCAATTTTCATTTTGGATTGGGTCATTGAAATGGGGCTTACTTTTGCATTTGGAATTGCAGGGCAAGAAAGAATGCTTCGATTCATGCTTTTCATATGATATGACTTGATTAGACTAGATGTGGCTTTGGAACTTGCCTGGATGAATAATATGATTGACTTTGTGCTTCTATACCTACTTCAGGTTCTTGATATACTCTGATGATTCTGTGAATATTTTAAGTTTCTCTTTAATAAACATTTAAAATCTTCTGTAGAAATAAATATGTGCCTATTTTGTTTATAGAATATGTATGCTCAACTTCTTTCCCTTCACTTTGCCAGCACCTTCAATGCCTAGCATGGGAGTGGGCATGGGAGGTTTCTTTCAGCCAGGTATGAGTGGAATGGGAATGCCTCCCATGCCAACTTATGGTATGCCACCTATGGGTGGCTATTGATGGGACTGAAGAACTTAACGTGGGACACAATTCTTCAATCATACATGGTTTTTTGAGGCTGATCTTCGAGTGGAAAGATTAGATTGTCAAATTGTTTTTATTGTTGTTTGGTTGGTTGATACAAAATAATGAATCTTTAGTATTATCGTATTGGTCAATTAGTTCAAATCTTTCCATCCACCAAGCATTCGACGCCCAAACTGACGCATGATTAGATTGTCAAATTGTTTTTATTATCGTTTGGTTGGTTGATACAGTATAATGAATCTTTAGTATTATCATATTGGTCAATAAGTACAAACCTTTCCATCCTCCAAGCATCCGATGAGGATGTTGTATGTCTGACATCATCCTCATCAGATAAGCAATGAGAGGGCATCGGAATTCCAATGCCCACCCAATTTATTTCGACGACTATCGAGTTTTGTCGACGGCTAAGAAGTGAGGGGGCGTCAAAATTCTAACGCCCACCCAATTTATTCCAACGACTATCAAGTTTTGCCGACAGCTAAGCAGTGAGGGCGCGTCGGAATTCCGATGCCCACCCAATTTATTCCAATGACTTATCGAGTTTTGTCAATGCCCGAACTGTCACACATATAGCATCCTCATCAGTGTGGATTCCCTCGTATCCATCAGACGTCCGATGGCTAAACCGTGACAAGGTCGTCTGAATTCAGATGCTCGAACCATCACACATACAACATCCTCGTCGGTTCAGATGCCCCCATTGCCCTCAAAATTCTGACGGCTACACAGTGACAGGGTTGTCTAAATTGAGATGCTTGAATTTTCACACATACAACATCCTCGTCAGTGTGGATGTCGTGGTTGTCATCAGAATTTTGACAACTTATCAATTTTTACCAACGACTAAGCAGCGAGGGGGCCATTGGAATTCCAATTTATCTGATGCCTTATCCATCGGAACATTACCTACAAGGCGTTGGAATTTTAATGACTTGTCGAATTTTACTAATGGCTAAGCATAGTCATGGCCGTCATCGGAAGACTCTTTGAATCTGTCAAAATTTTGATGGTCTTGAGCACCATCGGAATGTCTGACTACAAGTTTTCGATGGGTTTCTCATGGGTAGTCCGATGAATTGTAGTTGGAATCCCGAGGAACTGGCGTCAGAATTTGAGGCCAAATGTACTAGTGCACTAAAACCATCTTGCATGTGAGCATAAGCGTCATTATTGGATGATGGCCAAAGAGCCTGAGGTCACTACTATGAGTCCATTATCAGTGTTTTCTCCTCCCTCTACTATTTCTAAACCTAATTCCACTCTCGCTCCTATTGTTTTCATTCCCACATCACGTACCTCATCTTTCATCCTGTACCCACTCACTTCGGGGACCACTGATGAACCTCACCCCGAAAGGGTACAACTTTTCATCACTATCTCTTTGGAGTCTCTCAATATTATGCATACATAGGTGGTGTCCAATGTAGCCTTGTTTAATCCTCTATCTTTCCAGCCACCTTTTCATCATATTTGTTCTTAGATCCCTTAGCCCACTACGATTGACCATAGACCCATGTCTTCGGTAGTGCCTGCGTGCAAGTTTGAGCAAGGTCCTATTCCAAAATTTTATCATCAAAAATCAGCTTCGTTAACTTCTTCATCTATTCCATTTTTTAATTCAGTGCTTTTTTCTTTTTCTACTTCTGTTTGTTTTGTTGAGGAGGTTCCACCTTCTCTAAAGTTTGAGGCTACCCCTCTTTTGGAGGCTAGTGGTACAACTCCTATTTTTGCACCTCAAGTTGAGTCACCTACCTCTTATGTTGAGGGGAATTTAGTTGACTCCTCAAAGGATATCTTCATATTATCATTGACCCTCGCCTCTCAAGAGATTTTGGATGATAATGTGGAAGCTACCTCATCCTTGGCTCTTATTGTTGATGCTACACCTAGTATTGCCCTTGATATTTTCCCTCTGTGGAATTGCCCCCCTTCCTATATGATTAATATTTGGAGGATGATGACTTATTGGTAGATGACCTATAGGACAATAATTCCTCTTATTTATCTTTTAGATTAGGGTGTGCATGTTTGTCTTCCCTTATACTTTCTTTATATGTTTGTTCCCTCCCAAAGGACCCAAGTTACTCTTTTGGTGCTTCAAAATTGGAGGTTGGCTATCTCTATATGTTGTTCTCTCATGAAGGACTTGAGTTACTCTAGAGGTGCTCGAAAACAATGAAGTTTTTATCATTAACCTTCTTCTATTTTTTAATCACTCTTAGATTCTATTTGTCATATTTTATTTTTCGATATCGGGGATGATGCAAATCATTGGGGGTATTTAGGCTCTCTTCCATGTTGACTCTATTTTTCTTTTCTCTTTTTCTTCAGTGTCTTTTACATGTGATCCGTAAAGTTTGGCACCATGAGAAAACACCCATATGCAGCTATATATATTATTTTGCTTCTTACTACTATGGGTTTTGATACCGAATTAGTGGATCTCCCAGTGCCCTTGTGTTTTTTTTGATGTTGTAGGTCTCATGTGTCATCTATCAAAGATGAAATTCCACAGAAACATTTTGTTATGTTCACATGACACAACGTCTCTTCTGCTTAGAATAGCATGCATTCCATGCATACCATTCTAAGGGGGGCTTTCATATCTTTGTATCTCTACAATAGTTTGCATTTTTGCATTTCTATTTGGAAGAAGGGGTAAAAATTTATTGCACTCAATGAACAGATACAAAGAAATAGATTAGAGGCCTTAACAAAGGCCCCCAGAGAAACTACCCTATCCTATCCTTATCAAGTAATTGATCCAATTCAATAGAAAGATCTAAAGGAAAAAGACTCTTGTCAATCATATTCCACCCCTCCAACCAAGAACATGACCACTTAGCCAAACAATACGCTACTTCATTCCATTCCCTAAGAATATAAGAAAAGGAGATAATATCAAAAAAGTCACTCAGGTTGAGAATCTGTCAAAGAATCTTAGCAATCCGCCAGTCAACCCCTTCCAACCACCTCTCATTTAACATAGTAATCATAACTTGAGAATCAGACTTGCAAATAATCCTCCGCCAACCCAAAGCATAAGCTCTTGTAACGCATACCAAGTAGCACGGGCTTCCATAACATTATTGGTTTCTATCTCTTTGTATACAAAAAAGAAGAAATGGACCTGACCAGAACTATCTAGACCAATCCCTCCTATTCCTATTGGACTAGGATTCGCTCTGGAAGAACCATCAGTATTAATCTTCACCACAGTAGGAGGGGGCAAGTGCCAACTACCTTGCCTCACAACTTTCTCCTTTCTTGTCTATGTCTCTTCCTACCCGGAGCACCAACTCCAATGGAAGGAAAACCCATCCTCCTATGAAAAGCTAAGTCCCTAGGATCCACAAGACCCAATAGATCACACTTAGCCTAAAGTGTCTCTTGAAGAGCCCCAAACAATTTTTTGCCACAATTTCTTAAGAACCAAACTTACTCCTTAAAATATTCGTCTATTTCGTTCCAACCAAAGATGCCAAAAAATTAAAGAGGGTCCCATCTCCCAACTAGCTCACAGAAAAGGGGTTGAAACAGGCAGCACACCAAGATGAGCCCAAAATTTAGTCAAGGACTCAACTTGAAAACATGACTTATTCCAAACTCCCCACCAAAGATGCTACACCTCTCTAGCAAAGGAATACTAAAAACATAGGTGAGAAGAGAACTCCTCACTATTATGACACAACACAAATTGAGGGCCCATGGAATCCTCTTTTCCTTAAATTATCCCAAGTGAGGTATTTATTCTGAGTCACCAACCAAAGAAAAAAGTTACATTTGGGCCAAGCCAGTTTGTTCCACACCCGCTTACACCAAGGAACACCAGCCCTCCCAAATAGTTGCTTATCTAGTTCCAAATAGACCAATGCACCACAGACAATTGACGAGAATAACTCATACCCCAAGCTAATCGATCCTTCTCCAAAAGAGATGTGCATTCCCTCTACTCAAGAATTCTAGCCAACTCTAGACACTCCCCCTCAAAACCCTCAGGAGGCCATTGTTGAGGCTCTTTCCACCTATACACAATCCCCTACCCCACCTACTGGACCATCTTATAATTAACCACCCTTCTCCAACTAGCCCTAATAAGAAAATCACTAAGGGAACGCAAATGAGGGTACTCATAAAGAAGAGGGGGATGCCCATCCTAGGAATCCTCCTAGAATAAAGCATTTGAACCCCTAAAATATCCAAAATAGCCCCTTCTTAATAAGATAGGCTCCATTTCTTAGAGTGTTCCAAATAATAGACCCTCTCCCTTCTAATCTATAGTGAGGGATGTCAACCCTGTCAATCCCCCAAAGATACTTAAGGGTTATAATGTGAGCCCAAATCTTACCTTGGCTCATGCACCAACACTAATATAGTTTAGTAGCAAGCACCTATCCATTTAGAGCAGTCGACCGAAGACCAAGCCCACCCTCACATTGAGGCCTACAAACGGAATCCCACTTCACAAGGGTCCATTTAGAAGCAAGAAGATTACCACTCCAAAGAAATTTACGAGAAAGAGCATCAAAGTCTTTCAAAAACTTTGAAGGAGCCACATGAATAAAACATCTATAAACAGGCAAGGCCTGAATGAAAGACTTCAAAAGAGTCACCCGAGTAGCTGTCGAAAACCACCTATGTGTACAATGTTGAACCCTTCACCTCAACTTATTAAGCAATTTTTTCCAACAATCCTAAAGTTGGCAGCCAATCCTAAGAGGAATTCCAAGATAAACCATAGGAAGAGAACCAATTTGAAATCTCAAAATTGCATCAATCCTTCTCTGAATACAACCAGGAGTGTTGAAGAAGTGAATCAAAGATTTATGCTCATTAATTTTCTGTCCTAAGGTAGCCAAATAAATGTCTAAGGTTTTCTTAAAATTCTCAGCTTCCTGAATGCGAGAAAGCCCCATTAAAATTGTATCATTTACAAACTGCAAATGAGAAATAGAAGGCAAACCATTGCCCCAACTCCATCCCTAAATCACCCTTTGAGAAACTTGGGCCTTAAGAAAACTGCCTAATCCTTAATCCATAAGAATAAAAAAATAAGGAGACAAAGGATCCCCTTGATGAAGCCCCCTCGATAGCTGAAATAACTCAAAAGGCTCATGATAAGGATAACAGAGAAGGAAGAAGAAGTAATAGAGCTCATAACCCAACATACCTAATCCTAATCAAACCCAAAAGCTACCAAAAGTTGTTGTAGGAACTGCCACTTAATCCTATCATATTATTTAGTAATATCAAGTTTAATAAATATGACCTTCTCCTTAGATAGCCTTGGAATGAATGGTATGAATAGCAATCACCACCTGATCAAGAATTTGTCTACCAGCCACAAACCCTCCTTGCTCCTCAGAAATCAAATATTTAACCAAGGATTTTGTAGTCACATAAATCTGTCCACTTAATTAAATGAATACTTAGTATTTATTTGATTATTTAACCATCAATTAATAATTAATTAAATTAATATATTTAATTAATTCATCTTAACCCTCTTCTCCTATTAATTAAATAAATTATTCAATTTATTTGATTTAATTCACTTAACCAAATTCAGACCATTAATTAAATAAATAAATCATATTTGTTTAATTAAATCTTCTCTCACATTTAAATAAATTAATATTTATTTAAATCCCCCAAAATCCCACCTCTCACATTTAAATAAATTAACATTTATTTAAATCACCTTTATCCTCTACCCACTTGTATTTTCCTACAAATGCAAATTGCACAATTATTTTAAATAAATAATTTATTTAAAATCACCTTTATCCTCCACCCACTTGTATTTTCCTACAAAAGCAAGTTGCACAACTATTTTAAATAAATAATTTATTTAAAATCCTATTTATCCTCACCCACTTGAAACCTTTAATGGTTTCCCTTAAAGTATTCAAACTTGATGGCTTTAAAGTCTTCAAACTTGATGGCTTTAAAGTCTTCAAACTTGATGGCTTTAAAGTCTTCAAACTTGATGGCTTCCTTCTATAGTCTTCTTAAGACTTTAATGGTTTTCCTTAAAGTCTTCAAGCCTTTAATGGTTTCCCTCAAAGTCTTCAAGCATTTTAATGCTTTATCTTCATTTTTCTCATTTAAATAAATTAATATTTATTTGAATATTTATCCAAATGCAAATTACACCATTTAATTGAAATAAATGATTTTATTTTAATTGAAAATACCAAAATTTCTCCCACTTGCATTTTCCTACAAAATCCACTTGCATGCCTAAACCCCTTCTAGAATTTTCTAATCACTTCTAAATAACCTAACCCCTTCTCTAAACTTTGTCACATTCCTAAGCAAAAGGGAAGTCACTTCTCAAACCCTCAAAGTCTTTGATAACCATTAAAGGCTTTCAACCTTCAACCACTAAATGGCTCAAAGTCTTTGATAACCATTGAAGGCTTTCAACCTTCAACCACTTAATCCCCAAAGTCTCCAATAACCATTAATGGTTACCTCAAACCCTCCCACATGGTTAAAACATTTGTTTTGACTCAACCTCTACCCAACCCAAAGGTCTCATCAGGCCATTAATGCTTTGACCATGATTATCTCTTAAACATTTGCACAAAGGTTTATCCTTGGATTAACTCTTAATCCAGTTGGTAATCTTAATTTGGACTTGACCCTTAGCCTCTAGATAACCATGAGGTCTTCTCAGGCCTTTAATGCCTCCAACCTCTTCTCTCAACCCAATCCTATGTTGACACTTGTCACCATTTTATTGGTGTCAATTGTGCACATGGATCCCCAACTTTCAAACTTGGCCCTTGATTAAACCATTCAATCTTAACCCTTCATTTCCCCATTTCTTCTATAAATAGAACCCTTCTCCTCAAGCAAAAGAGAAGCATTAGAGTATTGTTGTTATACTGGCATTAGCATAGAGCTTTCTCATAGCATCACTATCTACACTTGCATAGCATTTGCTTATCATATTCAACTATCTTGAATCTCCATACGGCATCCATGGCTAGTGCTAAAAGCTGAGAGCTACACTCATTTGGGACTTGGAGAGGAGAGGAACAAGGGAGGAGCAACTATGAGCATCTTGATTAGCTATTTTATTTTATGTTTGTATGCTTTCTATTTCATGCTTAATATCTCTCTTGATATGCCTGTTTAGGATAATCTTTTGTTGCTAACACTAACGTTTGTTTCTTGTGCTCTTGTGTGTGTTGCCATCAAACAGATTTTCTAATCCTTTTTGCAGAGCATCAGATTTAACTTGACAACAATTAACTTGGTAATAATTTTATACACCACATTGCATAGAGCAACGGGTCTAAACTGATCAAGACTATTAGCTCCTTCTCTTTTAGGAATAAGAACTAAGAAAGTGGCATTCAAAGCTCAGAGCATTTTCTTATTAAAGTGACACTCCTGTACAAGATCTAATGAATCAGCCTTGATAATCTCCTAAAACTCCTAAAATAACTCAAAAGGAAACCCATCAAGGCCAAGAGCCTTTCCTTTATTCATCCCAAAGACAACCTTCTCAAGTTCCATCAGAGTGATAGGTTGAAGTAAAGAAGCATTCATCTCCCAGGATACAAGAGAGGGAATACAAATTAGTATCAAATTAACCTCATTATCAGATGGAGGAGAATCCTCAGTAAACAAGGTAGAAAAGAAGTGAGTAGCATCATCAAAAATTTCTTTCAATAAAGATAAAGAAGTCCCATCTAGAATTACCAATGAGGAAAGAAAGCTCCCTTGTCTCCTAGCTTTAATTGAATTATAAAAGCAAGCAGTTTTCTTATCACCTTCCTGAAGCCAATCCACTCGCTTTTTTCTTCCAAAAAACTTCCTCCCTAAGCTCCCATTCTTCTAGCTCCTTCAAAGCATGGGCCTCATCTCTACCTAAATTGTCTATAAATCCCTAGTCGTGAATATGGCAGGTAATTTGATCTAATCTTCCCTAAAGAGCCCTCTTCAAATCAAAATATTGTCAAAGCTTTGATGATTCCACTGCTTAAGTCTATACTTGACAAACTATAATTTTTTTATGAAGGAATACATTGTTGTCCCATAAGACGGACTCCCTTGACCCACTCCTCCATCAAGTCATGAAGAGAAGAATCTCTAAGCCACATAAGATGGAACTTGAAAGAAGAATTTTTTAGGGATACTATAACAAAGAGAAGTCAATTGAATCGGCCAATGATCTGAACCTCTCCAGTCAAGAATCTTAGAAGTGGTGGTCCACCTATCTCCAACCTAAAAGCAAGACACAAGAAACCTATCTATCCTCTCAAAAATAGCATCTGCCCCCCAACGCCAATTGTTCCAAGTATAAATCTCATTAGTCAGCTTCACATCAATCAGATTAAGAAGCTCCACATTCTCACCCATAAGATCCGACGAAGGATCTAACCTAGCAATTCCTCCCCTTTTTCCTCCAAACTAAGCATAAAATTAAAGTCCCCAACAAGAATCCAAGGGAGAAAGGGCACAAGAGAACAAACACATCTAATGTGTGACCAAAGTAAGGATTTACCTAAGAGATCAGTTGGGGAATACACATTAGTGAATAGAAAAAGCTCACCAAAATCCAAACATGAAGCAACCACAGACATAGAAGAGCATAAAGAAATCCACCATATTGGAGAAATCTTCCTTGGATCCAAAAAAATGTCCACTCCTCCCAAGAAACTAGATGCCCCAATACACTAGTGACCCTGTCTACAAATACTAGAAGCACACTGCAACATGACATCCATAGATGACTTTGTTTCTTGAATACAAACAAAATCTAGTGAATGAGTACCAATCAAATCTTTAATAGCCTTTTGTCGAGGGATGCTCTTCAACCCCCTTATATTCAATGAGAGAACAATCATGATTGGATCAGACAGAAATGAGAGTCAATGGTGTGCATTGACCCCGATTCCACCAACGTCTTCCCAACTATTTTAACCTTCTCCTGATCCTTCTTCCTCCCCACTTTAGAGGGTTTATTCAAAATAAATTTTTGAAAGATCTTTGTTACAGCACTAGAGCCAAGGAAGAGTCAATACCACAAGCACCTAATACCTCCTTAGCCAAATCTTCCAACACCATGTCATCCCCAACATCCTTGGATCCAACTAATGCAGAATCCGTCAAGCCAGAATCAGATAGCAATGGGTAGGAAAAAAAATCAAAGGTAGGTTCCCAACATCCTCATCTCCGGCATGCCCATCCTCGTCCATTCCCGTAGGTTTAACTCTAGATTGTAAATCGACTGCAATCCCCTCCTCATGGGCCATAGCCTCAAGATCATCAAATTGATTGAAGACCTCTTCCTCCTATCTATCCCTGAAGGACCGCTTTTGACCTCTTCCTTTGTTGTGAGTTTTAACAAGAGTAAAAACCTCCTTATCTCCAATCCCCTCAGCGACTAAGGCCTTCCCTTTATCCATTTAAGGAGATGAGGAAGAAGAAGGATTACTTTAAGTAGATGACCAACTAACCCTGGGGCATTTTCTCTAAAGATGCACATACTCATGGAAAATATGACAACCAAATGGAAGAGTTTCATTGTCTTATTGTTGTATCCAGGAAGAACCTAAACAAACATCCATCGAATCTAGAAAGGGATTGTTTAAATCAAGCTCCACAAGATACGAGAAAAGGAAATTACCTTTCTATCCAAAGTTTGTTGCGACGTACCAACAAACTTCCCAAGCAAAGAAGCAATTCTGAGTAAGATATCATTTCACCAAAATTCCAATGGTAGCCATACCTAAACAGGAATCCTCGAAGGAAGATCCTTAGCAGAATTAAAACCCACATGCCAAGGTTTGATAAATAATCAAATTTTATTAAAAAAATAAGGTTTGCCTTCAAAAATCTGATTCTGATTTTCTATGCATGAGAAAACCACCATAAAATAATTATTTGCCACAACACAATCTCCATCTCCCCTTCAATTTGTCAATTCTGACGTATCCATGACTCCAAAGCTAGTAAAGAAATATGGAGCCCCATAAACTTATAGATAAGGGCATGATTACTGAAGTATGACACATCCTCAACCACCAATTCAGGTTGGATAGCCAAAACTGGATGATCCTAGCTCCTCTCTACACACCCATTAGCTTTCTTGAGCTTTGACATGCTACCCTCATAAAAGGGGAGCTCCCTACCAACTGAAGAAATTGAAGGTTTTGCATGCAAGGAAGAAACCCTACCTTCACATCCTGCAACACCAATCCCGCCAAGAGACAGGGCTCTTTGCCCCTCCATAAATTATACCCCATGAAAAGAGATAGGTGGAGCCTCCCCTCTTCTACAACAACACCACCAAAACTAACCCTGAAACACAAACCCCCCCCCTTCACACAACAGCTAGGAACCAAAAGAAAGCAAGAAAAAAAAGCACACAGCCCCCTCTGCATGCATAGGTACTCATGCCACCCAACAATAGGCCACCCAATCCACCCAAAACACCCCCGATCACACCCCAAGCATAGAAGAGCGTAGGCGAGGCCAAACCCTAGCATGCGTGCACCCAGCATGCTCCCCACGCCATCTACTCCAGAAGGTTCTATTTTTCCCTGAGATTCTTTCTGCATTTTGTATCATTATTATCTTTGCATCTTGTTTATCTTATGATCTTTTTATCTTTTTTCCTTTGTGGGATCCAAACCACTTGATATTTTTATCTTTTGCCTTCATAGGGGGAAAACCACTTGATCCTTTTCTCTTTTTCCTTTGTGAGGGCCAAAACACTATCTAATCAATCATCGATCAATGTAAGACACCCTATCATATGGCTATCTAGCATAACACAACTTTCTACCCATACCGATGCATATCTTTAATCATTATCTTGTCATTTCAGTGTCTAATCGTATCAAATATTTTGCTTTTTCATTTGACATGTTTATTTATAGCTAACATGTTTATGATGGAACAACCTAGCAAGATCTTATGAATGTTCTTGAGATAATTTCCTAGGGGCAAATTTGGTTATGTCTCGGTAAAGCTATTCTAACCTTTATCTTTACCTTAGCTTTGCATCTTTTGTCAAGTGATATGCTCGCTAAAGTGGGGGAAAAATGTAGTTCCATAAATTATACCCCATGCAATTCTACACTACATAAACATCTTTTCTTTATGTTGATTAGAGAACTTCTTCACCATTTTGTCCTTTTGTTCTTGCACACTCCATGTGTATGTAACCTATGGAAATCATGTTACTCCTTTTACCATGGTATTTTAGACTAGTAAGATCCTATTTCACGGGAGCTTAGTGTTGTCTTATATCTTTAATTTCTTCATGGAAATGTCTTTATGTTATCTTAATACTTTTTCAAAGGTACAGTGTAAGGTCATACTCTTGCTAAGGGTTGTAAATTGTATCCCTATACAATTTCACAATCATTTTGCGCTCACTTTGGTAGTTTCCCCTCGTGCCCTTAATTCATGACTAATTGTGCTCAATATAATTCCATATGCAAAATCCCAACACAATCTTGATCTCACTCATCTAGATTCTAGCTCAAAAAATCAAGACTATGGTGCCTAGCACCCCATTCCTCATGTTCTATGGTTCCTAGAGCCATGGTCTAGTCATAATGGGCCCAAATTTAAATCCATAATGGTTGGGAAATTGTAGAGAAGGAAAGTGCCCCACGATGTTAGCCTTCTTCAAAATTTAAACACAAAATGTCTAACTTGTGTATAAATACAACTTCCTTCCTCTCATTTGAATCTCTCTCTACAAGCATTCAAGAATTCAATTTAGTAATCATGATCATTTTTATATGTTCCTCCATTAATGGAGGCATGCATTAAATCCTATCAAACAACATCAACCTTTTACGAGGCTTCAAGACAAGAAGTTGATTAAAAAGGTATCATTTTTCAATTCAGCATTTCTTTAAGGTTTTTTGCCTCTCCGCTATTATGGGTAAGCTCTCTTTTCTAATCATCATATTTGTAGTGAAGGTTAATTCCTACCAGGGTTTGACAAATAGGCAAGCCCCTATACAACATACAACCTTTTCCCTCTTTTCTATGTGCATGTTATAGATCCTAATACTAAAAGTTGTAGAGTTGCAAAGTGCAAACTAAGACATACAATTCCAAATTTTGAATACGCAAAAAGCTCAAGTCTATGTCAATTAAAACATGTGACTGACATGTTATGGTTGAATTTTAGAGAGGTTGATCTATAGGATATCCTAGTCTAAAATTTGAAGTTTTAGATGATGGGAACACCTTCAAATGTAAGGTTCCTAGCAAACTTGACTAGCACTTTCAACTTTATATTTTAGTGATAGGTTCCTCTTTGTATCTCATTTACAGAAATGTTCTTCTGAGTTGACTTTAAAATTTTTACCATTCAGTTTATGTTGAATCTTGTCAATTTCCTAGCATTTCACCTAATTATTGCATCATTCTCATTCCAATCATATCAATAAAAAATAGAACAATTAATCACAATTTCTCAGCAAGAGACTGAAGTTGATCTTAGTTTATTGTTCTTCAATGAATGCACCAATTGGAAATAATCCCTAGTTTGCATGTTTAAGTTAGTGAATGCTCATTTCCCCACATTTGGGTATGGAAACTTGTCATGGAGTTCCACATAAAAGTGGTGATGCAATGGTCTTTAGACAAGTCCAACAAGTGTTAACGCAATATTATTAAAAAAATAATTAATTCATAATTAAATGTAGAATGGTGTCTAGTTTGTTCCTCAATATATTGATGGCTTAGAGTTGTAGTGCTTTCTTGATAATATCAAAATTCTTAGAATGTATTAGACAATATGAATGATAGATCATGTTCTTTATATATGGATCACAAAGCATTTTTTAATGTAGGTTGACAATTAATGATCAAATTCCAAGATCAAGATTCTACCACAAATGACATAGGCCAACACTTGCAAATATTAAAGTTTTCCTTTTGGAGGAACTAGGGCATTGGGCCCTCCTAGTTCACTCAAAAGGGGGAAATAGAGATGGAAGCAATGTGTGGGAGTAAATATAGGACCTAGTCTCAAAATGAGCATTGATGATGATTAATTTGTGAGCTTAGCAATATGGTAGCATGGTACAAATAGGCTTAAAATGATCTAAGAGACAACACACTATTGTAGGTGCCAAATAGAGTGTGAAATTGTAAATGTATACAATTTATGACACTACACAACTAATATTTGGGATGACATTTCTAATGGTTTTTTGTGTGCACCTTATTTGTTAAACATTCTTATTTCCATCTATCAAGTTACCTATGGTGGACCATAAAAAGCTATAGAATTCACATGTGGTTGAGTTATCATAAGAGACTTGGAGAGTATGGAGATTATTTCTAGTAGGGCAGTTGATCAAAATCTCAATTATACTCTTTTTTAGATTTTTCTCATAATAATTCCTTTGATCCTTTGGACGTTTATTACACTTCTAGTGTGAACCATGATTTTGAGGAGAATATTGGCTACTTGAACTTCGATATTCTCTTAGGTGATCCATCTCTCAATCTGTGTATTTCATCACCTCCATGTATTCTATTTCATTTGATGATTACTTGTGATTTAGTATAAAAAGATATGCATAGTCTTCTATTATGACAACTTGGGATAAATACTTGAAAAAAATTATATATTTATTTTTAGATTCTCATATTTCAAATTTGAAGACATTGTCTATTATAAATTATTCATCTCTTTGATAGAAATGATTCTTCATCACTTGTGATGCTTGATTTAGAAGGGACAACTTTCAACATTCACATTGAGACACTTGAGTAAGTTTTAAAGACTTCATACATCTTGACTTTTATTTCCTCATCTTCCTTATATAAAAATGAGAAGAATTCGTCCATACACCTTTACCTTTTATGATTATTTACCATTTTCTACACCCAATTTTGAAAATCTTCGGTTGATATAGATCCGTAGAGACGTTCTAAATAGTTTTCTAGTTTGATAAAATTTGGTTCTAAATCGTTTTCTAGTGTGATAAAATTGATTGTTCGTGTCAGCTGAATAGCACATATTTTAATTTATTAGAACTCCAGAATGATTCAAACTGTTCATTTCTACCAGTGAGATCATTTCAAACAGCGAAAACACAATTTGATTCGTTTTACCCTATTTGAACCGCACTTTCAAAGTAGTTAGTTAATGGAAGAACTTTTGCCAAGTTAATGGAAGAACTTTTTCCACTGCCAAATATTACAATTGGTATTCGCCTCCTACGTCAGATGGTCATCAGCTCTTAAACTTTGTCCAATCTACAATATTTTTCTTCCACTACTAAAACTTACAATTGGTATTCACCTCCACTCACAATTTGTGAAAAAAAATCGTTTTACCCAATTTGAAGTGCACTCTCAAAGTAGTTATCAAGTTAACAGTCATTGCAGCTTTTTTGCTTATAACTAACTGACTCTGCGAGTGACTCCCATAGTATCCTAATTATAACAGTCATTAGAGCTGTCTTTTCTCCATCTTATCTTCTTGCTGTGTATCCCATCTCAACTTTCATGTACACGAGGATAATCCTCTATTAAATAAATGTTTAGAAGCCTTCACTATCTTTAGCATACACAAACAAATGTTTAAAGAAATGCTACCAGGCCAAGATTACACATTTGTTGGAGAACAAGACATGATGCACTGGAAGAGTAGAGCAAGAATAAGATTAGGGATGCTCATCCAATTTGTAATCAGATTTCACATTAAAAGGGTTATTATCAATAAAATTTATACAATGATCTCTATGAAAATTTAGATAAAGATGAATATTATAAAAAAGATGATAGAATATCTCAATCATTTTTTTTAGGCATTATTTCTCTTACCATCAGTTTTGATATTGAAGTAAAGATTGTTAAGATTTAGGCATTATTTCTCTTACCATCAGTTTTGATATTGAAGTAAAGATTGTTAAGATTTTTCAGAAAATTATGAATAGTAGACACGTTTTACTATTTGTCTACAATCTTATTTAAGATTATGAACATTCATTTTAAAAAAATCTAAAAATGATTAAAAAAATAAATTGAGGATCGTTACCAGAACTAGGTTGATCATTATTACCAACTATTTTTTGAAATACCCCAAGGTGAATCCCATGATTACGGTGATCAAAATCATGTGACTTTATGAATAGATTAGGATTATTAAAGGTAGCCTTTATTTTACCCTTTTAGCATCAAAGAAAAGAGGGTATACTGAAGTCACACTTATATATACACACATAATGAACACTACCAGAGAAGTAAATAGTGGAATATTGAAGAAATTTCATTGTTATGTTTTGCATGGGATTAATTCCCTTTTACACTCTGGATCTCATCATATTGTATACAAGAAAAACTAGCCAGAACTAGACCAACCAACCCTGTCATGCCCCTAAGAAGAGGCAGAAGGCTGTCTGGCAGACTGGACTTCCCACGTTTGTTGAATATTCCACTTCATGGCATTTTAGTGGGCTTGCCCTTTCTAGCCCACGCAAAATTGGTCCCGCCAAGGAAACAGAGTCCTTGCATTCCACTGAAAGCAAAGGAAACTATGTCCTTGCATTCCACTGAAAGCAAAGGAAACTATGTCCTTGCATTCCACTGAAAGAAAAGAAAAGCATAGCTCATTTCCTTTAAACTTGACCAAAGAAATGACCCTCATAATCAGCCCTACACATCTCTCCTCCACACGCACACTCATCCCGTTCCAAACGTCTTAAACGCCTGCTCACATTTTTGCTTTCCTCGCTACATTTGCTAACTTTCTGTCGATGTGTTTCTGCTTCAACTCTAACCGACATTGCAATCTGCAAAGCAGGAGTAAGAAGTGGCAGAGGCACATCTTGTATCCCCTCTTTCACCATTGGAAACCACTTGCTTAGCGAAAGAGTGGGCGATGACAATAACTCCTTCCACGAAACTTCAAGCCGACCCAGAACTTTGCTCCTCGATCCTCCAAATATTTCTCTTCTTCTCCTCCACCTCACTTCAAATACAACCGACTCTGACCCCGTTATCAGTGCAGACAACATTTCATCCATTCCTTTTCCCCCACATTCCAAGCAGAATGTTTCTCCCCAGTGGGGCTCTGGGGAGGCCTCAACCTCCTTCGTACTCACTGCTATCTTCTTGTTCAGATAATACCGAACGAACAAACTACCTTTGGAGGCAGGGTGAAGAGCAATATTTGTTGCTCCAACAACATCTAACTTGAGCTGCACACAACATCTTGGCCTCGTCTCCTCCATTGAATTCGCTTGTTGCGGAATGATTGCGTTGATGTTCAAATTAAGCAGAGGTATGCTAGAGAAATGGGATGTGAGATGAGATGAGTAGAAGGGGAAAGAGGTATATATAACGATTCACATCGTATCTGATGACGTTTTTCCGACGGGGCTTTGCATTGTCATCCGTATCTCCAAAAAGTTGTAATCGAAGATTGCGGATAATATGAAATGGCTAATTTCAACATCCACCAACTGTTTCTAAGGCGGCAAACCTGAAATTCTTATCACTTTACGTGGCTTGGTCACCCACTTGAAAATACGTGGCTACAAATTTTATTCAAGGAAGTGGTGCTCTCGTGCGATAGTGGAATGATGAATTGCAAATTGTTTTCCACCCATTCATATGAAATCCATATTTAGGAGAATCTTGACTGGATTTAAACATTGTTTAATTGAGTAATGCGTTAGGAACAACTCAAAGGATTGATATACACACATACCTAACCAAAACCAGCGTTGCTATATCAAGTGGAAAAGGAAGCAAAGAATAATTCGCTTCAGTCTACCCCTCTTTTAATGGCACTTTAGAAGTAATTCTTTACTAAATAGAAACAAGAAGAAGATCCAATTTTATAAAATATAATTATATTTTTCAAAAGCAAACAGAACCGCAGATGTCCGGCAGAATAAAAGATCAGAAGTACCTTAAATATCCTAGATCTGATTTTCCCTTGAACTGATACTTTTTTTGTGATGCGGGACCCAGTTGATTTTTTAAAAAATGATGAATACTAAAAGTAATGGAGAATTAATTAAAGCCTCTGATTGTCAATCCTATGATAATTAAGACAAACATAATTAGCACTTGTTACCTTAAGATAGGCAGTCTTGAGTAAAGGATTGTAAACCAACTAATTTGAATTTTTGAAATTAAAAGATTTATTATTAGCAATTGCACCTTGTGTAATGGGTATGTTGAAGTGGTGTGGAAGGTTGATTAGAGGATTTTATTATATTTTTGCATTCTTTTTTGTGTAGTATAAAAGGTCATTAGGTAAGCTATTTATCAAATGACATTTTATGTGAAACAAAGGTTTAAATGGAGAAGTGATAGTTTCAAATCAACTATGGGTCAAATCAACTATGGGTCTATTTGTAGGGATCCAAATATGATTAAAATAAAATCTTTGAATTGGGAAGATAACAAGGCTCCTTTGCCAATAAGCTCATGTTATGTTTGGAATAGGGAGGGAGAGAGAGAGAGAGAGAGAGAGAGAGAGAGAGAGAGAGAGAGAGAGAGAGAGAGAGATATGCGAGGAGGATAAAAAGAGGGAAAGATATAGGAGGAAGAGAGAGAGTGAGAGAGGAGTAGGTAGATAGAGATAGAGAGGAAGATAGAGATGGAGGAGAAGGAGAGGGATATGTATATGAGAAACACATAATGATAGAGAGAGGAGAGTGGGATATATGGATGGAAGAGATAAATATATAAAGATGGAGAGATGTAAAGTTTAAGATAGAGATAGGAAGTGATATATACAAAAAGAGTTATAGAGAGGGAGATTTAGGGATAGAGAGAGGTGGAGAGGTAATGAGTTAGAGATAAAGGAAGAGATGGAAAAAAAAAAGTGGAGAGATACATATAGAGAGGCAAAAGAATATAGAAATAGAGGTCTAGGAAGAGGGAGAGAGAGAGAGAGAGAGAGAGAGAGAGAGAGAGAGATACAGAGTGATTGGGTGAGAGAGAGGGAGAGAGATATCAATCACCTTCCCTATATCTCTTATCTATTCATCTCTCTCTCTCTCTCTCTCAAGGCCAATTAAACTATTAAATTTTTTATATGTTCATTTAATTTGTACTATATAACAATATATCTATTATTAGTTATACTAAATTTATATTTAATATTTTTAATTATAAAATATTATATTTAATAATAATATATATAATACTAAAAAGAATTATACTATATATAAATTTAGTTTGTATTATACTAAAAATATATCATATATTATATTATATTTATATGTTAATTTAATTTGTCATAGGGGAAGGGGTCCAATTACCATTCATGTTCTGATAATTGTTCATTAAATTTCATTAATGAAGTTAGTGTACTAAAAATTATCTAGTTGCCCATTGGTATACCTAATGGTTAGAGAAGAAGTTTTTAATTAGAGGAATTATGCAACTTTATTGATACCAATAGCGAACAAAAACTAGGGCATTTTTGCAGAAGTATTGGATCAATTGTGCAAATTTTATGGTGGTCAAAGCGAAAAATTAATGAGGTAATGTAGAATATGTATCAAAAATTAACTTGAAATGAACACCTTTTGATCCTTGTTCGCATAACAAATCCCATTGTGTTTGTCATAACTAACGAAAAGCTAAAACAATAGGCATAAGCACCTAAGTCACATATGAAGAAAAAACTCATCTAAATCTCTTGTATCGTACTCTTCCCCTATATAAAGTATATGAACTAATAATTATAAAAATTAATATACATGTATTTAATAGTTTTTATTGTAGAATATAATATAAATTTATTATATTTATTTATAGATACAAATAATTTTTCTATTATATTAAATATTTATATTTAATAATTTTTAATATACAATAGAATATATAATGTTATTTTAAAAATTAATAATAAATAATAAAATTATAAGTTAATAAATGATTAAATTAAATACTATAATATTTTTTTATTAAAGTTAATAATAATGTAACTATTTATATTACAATAGTTTTATTAATAATATTTTATTTTTTAAATTTAATATTAAATTAATAAATTAATATTAAACATTGAAAAGGATATAATATAACTTAATAAATTAATATGTGCATTTATATTAATAGTCATTATCCTTAATCTAATTGATTATCTATTTGTATAGAAGAATAAAATTTAAAATTGGTTATGCATGGCCTCGTTGGCATGTGATGTGTCGGAAAATGTTTTTATTTATACATATTTATAGAAAGGACAAGCTAGAAAAGTTTACAAGGTGATTCTACAAAATGGGCAAGCATTAACCTTAAACAAGATTGGGAACAAGAGAAAACCACCAAGAAATTTTAAGAAAAAAGGTGAGCATGAAGATCATACCACTATCTTAAAGCTTCTCTATTGCATTTCAAGTGAAGATTTTGAATTCAAGTTGTTGATATACGATTTCGTGCCCAACACTAGTTTGTTTAGCTATATGTACAGTGATTAAGATTTCTCTTAGGATAGCTTGCAAGCTCAGATATATGCATTGCAATGTGTTGCCTCCAATATTGCACAAGGACATGAAATCTAGCCCCATTTTGTTGGACTACAAATTTGGGGCTATAATTGCAAATTTTGTTGTTTCCAGTGCTTTGGCGGATGTCTTAAATCACACACACTAAGCTTTGACTTCTAGGCTTAAAAGTGTTAAACACTTAGAGTTGACTTACATTCTCTAGACTCAATATGTTGCTCACTATGTAGTTTAAGGATGGTCATGATTCTATAATGACTATACAAGATCTGGTTTTGTCAAGTCACATGAATATCCGGGTTTCAATTTTATCTCTACCTACGATATGATAATATAATAAAATTTAAATTTCATGTCAAAGAGTTAGTGCTATAACATTATACATTTTGATGTGTAGAATATGGGCATAGAGTGAAAGTGAGAAAAGAAAGTCATGTTTTAGTTTACACAATAGCATAGTGACGAAGACAAGTGAAGGATATAGCATATTGCGGAATACAATTGTTGTAACCTACAAGATAGCATACAAATACAATATGTAAAGGGAGAAACTCTTATGACGGTCTAGATAGGTGCAATTGTCTTGCATCAAAACTCAGACAATATCAACCACCGATTATGAAAGCCAACTTGTTACCTTTATATAATGAACAACTTCGACGTAATAAATGTAAAAAGAATAAAATTATTCAAGAGATCAATAATAATAAATTTTTCATTAAAATTAATTTTTATAGTTGAAATCTTGTATCTTTTAACTTTTTTATGTTGAATTTGAGGTGGTTTGTTTGCCAATTTTCCAAAACTTTTAAAAATTTATTTGTCATTATGACGTGTAAGCCAATGTTATGATATTGTAAGATGCAAGAATTGTTTATGACAAATTATATACCACACTTAAGACCTTGTAAGAGGGGTATTAAATAATTTATATAGTAAATTAGATGATCAATTATTTCAAAAAGGTTGAATTGTTCACAATTAAATTAGAGTACATGGTAGCAACACATGCTTGTAAAAAAGTTGTTTGGTTATAAATATTGGATAACAATATTGTTTTTAAGGATCATGTAGTGTAAATTGTGATAGCTAAAGTGTAACTTGTCTAGCTAAGAATAATGTTTATTATGCTAGAGATAAATATTTGGATGAGAAAAATCATTTTATTTGAGAGATGTTTGAGACATTGAAATTTCAATGAATCAAATAATACTTATTATTTGGAAAGACTTGTAAATTTTGTTGGTTAATAGCCTTGTCTCTTTGAAAACTATAAACTAAGACTCTTATTTGCCTAGAAGTGAGATGAAATCTCTAACAATAGTTGGGTAAACTATGAGTTAGTTTCCCTCTGAATTTTATTAAAGGTATGTAAGTCCCTTCATAAGATTTGAAAGATTATAATTTTAAAGAATATTAAATACGGGTATAGTTTTCACCCAGAAATTAGGAAGGGCATCGAGTACTTGCACATCACTACGCTACAAGAATAAAAAATAAAACTAAAAGATAAAATTTCAAGTAAACAATTAAATCTAAAGGATCAAAGACCATTCAATCTTCCAAATAAATCACAACCTAATATATATACATCAATATGCAATATCAGTGTGAGGAAATATTTCAACTCAAAACAACTCTTACTAAACTTCCAAAAAGAAAGCAAGTATCACTTCAAACAGAAATTTTTACCCACAAAGAAGTAATTACATCCATGAGCTCATTTAAATTCATAGAGTAAATATGAACGTCAAAGAAAAACTTGACACTTAATGCACAAAGACAATAAGATCTTTAATGGGTGAACAACAAAATTCTATTGATCTTCTTCTTGATCGTTTCTCATTCTTATACCACAGTAATATGGGGATCAAAATTCAGACCCTTCCAAAGTCCTTTAAACATATATCTATAGAGTCCAATTAAGTAACTGTCAATAGTTCTTGAAACTGATTCTTTTTAAAGAATCATTTTAAAAATAAATTCTTTTTAAACATCTAGAGAAAATAACATTATATAAATTAAACAAGAAAGAAATATATGACTGAGGTGGTTCTTTTGATTAGTCCAAGTTGGCATCATCTTGTTTATCTCGTTGTTGTTGTGTCGCCTTGGCTTAGTAATCTTTCAATTCCTTTCAGACAGTCGAGATCTCCTTCTCTTCATGTGCAAGAACATTTCATGTTCTCAATCTCAACAATGATCTACTAGATCAAACTACCTCATTCTTGGTAGCAAAGGTTTTGGTATGATTTGCACAACAAGTCAAAGAGGAGTCAATTCTAGCTAATTTTTTTAGATTTTATTTATTAAAAACCTTAAGGTCTGAAATAGATTCGATGGTGTTATCAAATTCTACCCTTATGCAGTGTCATAAATTGCACCCTATGCAATTCTATGCCACATACTTGCCTTTTGTTTACACCGATTGTAGAACTTCATCACCTTTTTATCATTTTGTCTACATAGCTTGCCTAGTTAGCCTTTGTCTTGGCCTTTTCCCAACTTCATTGACTATTTGACTCATGGACACTAGCACACCTCATAGACGTCTATGTGTTATTCTAGCATCCTGCAAATCTACAAACTGAAGGTGATCATTTGAGCATTATGTCTGCAATTGACAGAGTTTATAACACCTCTTTTTGCACCCATCAGCATCAATTTCATTCCCAAGCCTCATATCTTACCATGGGGGCTTTATTTTGGCTCTCTAGATTCTTTAGATGATCTCTCTAAGTGCTCTAGGATCTTGAAGGAAGCTATGATGACTCTTTATTCACAATCTCCAATACTATTGGCTCTCTAGCATGCATATTTGTTTTCTTGCTCACTTCAGACTCTGATTATCTATGTACTTTGATGAGAACAATCTCCTTCTTCTTCTTCATCCAGCAAACTCTTCATTGTGGGGGTGAAAGGGGAGTTTTTTCCTCTTACATTTTATCATTTTAATCTCCATAGAATATCTATCATGTTGGATTTGGTTGTTCATTGATACTGCTAGGATATGTTGTTTTCATTGATGTCAACATATTCCTATGAGTTATTCCAATGAGTTTGGGAAGAGTTTTTAATCCGGTTTTGTAGTTTTGTTTTGTTGATCACTATTTTGTAGAATCTGGTATTTTCTCTGGTATTATTCGGTGTGATCAAATCTTGTGTTGAGACTTTGGATTATTGTTTGGGATGATCTTGTGTATATTCATTTCATATGGTTCATGATTTGGTACTCTGCAAGTTATCTTTCCTCATGGCAGTTGTTGATTGGTTGTGTTCTTGAGCTTTGAGACGTTGACTAATGAAGATTTGAAAAGAAGTGTTGGTGCAACTATTCTAGATTATTCTAACGTGCTTGTTGGTGTTTCCTATTTGTGTCCTATTTTTTTTGGCGATCTTGATTGATCGTTGAGCGATTTTTTGGTGATTTCTATGAACCGGTGATGATTTTCATGTTATGCAGTATTTCTGGTGGTGTAGCGTGTTGTGGTTGATCTTGGTGGCATTTCTGTTGGATGTAATCATTTGGGAATTTTAATTAGGTCCATGCTATGTAATATAAATCATAATATTAGTCTGGTGGTCGCTCTTTGTATCATGCAATGTAATTTTTGTAATTGTGAGTTGAGGTTTTAGCTGACCTTGTTATCAAGGTTGATGATTTGTATATATAGGTGAGATGCTTATATAATTTAAGTGTCGGTATTATGTCTGCAATATTAGAGAGAGGTGATTGTGTGAACAAGAGAGTTACCATTCGGTGAAGTGTTGTGGTGAGATTGGTGTTGTAGAGCAAACAATTATGCTTAATTCAAACTATCATCAGGCATTTGTAGATGCTATCAATGCAGTTCATTTCTTCTAGATTGTAGTCTGAATCATATTGTAAGTTAGTGAGACTTCCCTAAGGGTTGTAGCCTTCCGGGCATATATCTTTTGATCAATGAGCTCTAGGTAATGTTCCTGAATGTATGTGCATTCCCCATTGTAATATTTTCACATACTACTACAGAGTATCATCTTATTGTGGGTAGGTTTCCACCGTGGTTTTCCCATTAACCGATTTTTCCATGTCAAAAATCTTGGTGTTGTGTGTTGTGTTGTTAATTTTCTTATCTGTTATTGTTGCAGTCTATCATTTATATTTTGAAGTTTAATTTGTTGTGATCCGATAAAGACTAATTCACCACCCCCCCTTCTTAGTCTTCCTTCTTGATTGCTGCTAACAATTGATATCAGAGCTAGATCCTCTAGTAGAAGCTTAATCTCTTGAGGAGATTCAGGATGGTAGCTCAAGGTATTCTTTTCAAGAAGGACAGTTTGAGGTTTGATGGAAGCAACTATACTATGTGGAAGAGACGAATGGAGGTTCATTTGAAATGTCTTGTAGAAGATTATTAGAAGATCACTAAGAATGCCTATGTTGTTCCTCAAAATGGACCATCCACTCCTGATGAGGTTAAGGAAGCCGAATATAACATCAGAGCAAAGGAAGCATTTCTTAGTGCCTTGACTGATTCTGAAATGACAAATGTTATGGAACTTCAAATCGCACATTCAAGATCTGGGTGAATCTTGAAATCCTATATGAAGGTGATAGTCAAGTGAAAGTTGCTAAGTTGTGGAGTTTAAAAGGAAAGTATGTGACATTGAAGATTGAAGATGGGAGATGATGAGAACATACATTTATACATGGTTAAGGTGAATGAGCTTGTCCTTGGTATCAGATCTATCAGTGGAAAGATTGAAGAATATGAGATTGTTACTAAGGTGCTAAGATATTTGCCTCCTGCTTATAAACATAAGGTTGCTGCTATTGATGATATCCAGAGTGTAATTACAGTGACAAGAGATGTGTTGGTTGGAAAACTTCCTGCATTTGAGATAAGAAGATTTGGAGAATCTCATGGAAAGTCTGAGATAGCATTTAAAGCATCGGTATTTGTGTCTGGTAAGCAGAAATATGATCCTGATGAGTGTAGGATATCTAGATATGAAAGAGAAAGAAAAGAGATAGCAGAGAAAGAAAGAGAGCTTGATGAGCTTGAAGCACTAATTGCCCGGAGATTTCCTAAAGGTTCCATTAATAATGATGGAAAGTTGCTCTTGCAATGTTTTTCTTGTAAGCATGGAAAGGTATGATGGTGGAATGGTTATATTTGGAGATGACAAAGCCTGTGTAATCCATGGGAGCGGTTCTATTTCTTTTGATGGTAAGCATAACTCTCATGATGTTTTTTATGTTGAAGGTTTGAAGCATAATTTTTTGAGTGTTGGACAGATGGTTGATAAGGGTTATATTCTACAATTCAAAGATGGCAAATGTAATATCTTGAATGCCTTTGGTATAGAGATTGCATCTGGAACTAAGACTGAAGGTAACATTTTTCATTTGAATGTTGGTGAGAAAGGTTGTTTGATTGCTAAGATAGATGAGAGTTGGTTGTGGCAGAGAAGAATGTGTCATGTAAACTTTGATTCATTGATTAATATTAGTTCTACGTAAGCAGTTAGGGATCTGTCTAAGATTGTTAAACATGTTAATCTGGTATGTAAGGAATGTCAGTTGGGTAAGAAAATAAGGATTTCTTTAAAGATTAAACAATATACATCAAATGGATCGTTGGATCTTGTGCATAATGGTCTATGTGGACCTACAAATGTTAGAAGTTTGCAAGGTGATAGATACTTTATGCTGCTAATTGATGATTATTCCAGAATGATGTGGGTTATCTTTTTGAAGCAAAAATAAGAATCATTTGATAGATTCAAGATATTCAAAGCTAAAGTTGAAACTGAGTCCAGATTGAAGTTGAAGTGTCTGAGATCTAATAGAGGTGGAGAATTATGTTCTGGAGAGTTCAATTCTTTCTGTGAGATGCATGGAATCAGAAGACAGTTATCTTCTCTTAGGACCCCACAATAGAATGGGATTGTTGAAAGGAAGAACCGTACTATTTTGGATGCCGCAAGAACTATGTTCATTGAAGAAAATGCTCTGAAGGTCTATTGGAAAGAAGCTATTAGCACTGCAATCTATACATTCAATAGAGTTCATATCAAAGGTGATATCAGTAAGACCCCTTATGAGCTTTGGTTTGGTCATGTTCCTAGTGTGAAATATTTTAAAGTTTTTGGTAGAAAATGCTATATCAAGAGAGATGAGGATACTGGAAAGTTTGATTCTAGAAGTGATGAAGGATAGTTGAGAGTGCAAATGTGAAGGTGGATGAAAACCTTGGGAAGGAGATCAGAGCTTATGATGAAGATCAACATGTTGTTTTAGCTCCTATTCAACCTAAAGAGCCTAAGAAGAATGATCTGGTTGAGACTGTAAATCCAGATATTGCTACTGTTGGTGATGATGTACAGGAACCTAAGGATCAAAACAATCAAAAGACTCCAAGGTATGTTAGACTAAACCATTCTGAGAATCAGATTATTGGTGATAAGAATAAAGGTGTGATGACTAGAAGAAGGCTAGTTGCAGAAAAAGTATGTCTTATTTCTAAAGTTGAACCTAAAGATGTTGTTGAAGCCTATAAAGATGATAACTGGATAAGAGCCATGGAAGAAGAGTTAAATCAGATTGAAAAGAACAACACTTGGGAACTTGTGCCTAGACCTAAGGATATTGGTACTAAATGGGTTTTTAGGAACAAATTGAATGAAGTCAGTGAAGTAGTCAGAAATAAAGCTAGACTAGTCTGCAAAGGATATTCACAACAAGAAGGGATTTATAATGAAGAAAATATTACTCTGGTTGCCAGAATTGAAGTTTTTATATTGTTGCTTGCTTATGTTGCTTATAAAGATTTCAAGATATAGTAGATGGATGTCAAATCCGTATTTCTAAATGGTGATCTAGAAGAAGTTTACATTGAACAACCTGGTGGATTTTCAATGTCAGATGATGGAGACAAGGTATGTAAGTTGAAGAAAGCACTTTATGGATTGAAACAAGCTCCTAGAGCCTAGTATGCTAGGTTAGACAAATACTTGCTAAAATTGGGATTTATCAAAGGTGTTGTTGATAGTAATTTGTACTTTAAGATTGAAAATGATAACATTTTGATTGTTGAAGTCTTTGTTGATGATATTATCTTTGGTGGTGACGATGATATGGGTATGAAGTTTTTCGATGATATGCAAAAAGAATTTGAGATGTCTATGATTGGTGAGATGAAATTTTTCTATATTTGCAGATTGCACAGACAAGAAAAGGTATTTTTATATCTCAATCTAAGTATGTGAAGGAAATGTTGAAGAAGTTTGGACTAGATGATTCCAAACCAGTTGGAACTCCTATGGTGACTAGTTGTAAATTGTCTAAAAATGATGAATCTCCTAACGCTAATCAGAGTTTGTATAGATCTATGGTTGGTGGACTACTATATCTTACTCAGACTAGACCTGACATTATGCATGTTGTCTGTATGGCTGCTAGATATCAAGTTGATCTGAAGGAGAGTCATGTCATTGTTGTTAAAAGAATATTGAAATATCTAAAGGGAATTGAGGATTATGGTTTATGGTATCCAAGGAATGATAATTTCATGTTGTGTGCTTACACTGATGCAGATTGGGCTGGTGATGTTGATGACTGGAAAAGTAATACCGTTGGAGAATTATTTTTAGGTAAGAAGTTTGTTTCATGGGCTAGCAAGAAACAAGACTCGGTATCTTTATCTACTGTTGAAGCTAAGTACATTGATGCTGCTAGTAATTGCACTCAGATAGTTTGGATGAAGCAAATGTTGAGAGATATCAGAGTTATTTACAATGAGCCTACCATTATTTATTGTGATAATTCGAGTGCTATAAACATGTCTAAGAATCTGGTGCAACATTCAAAGACTAAGCATATGTCAATTAAATATAATTACTTGAGAGAGCAAGTCAGTGAACAGAAGGTGAAGCTGGAATATGTATCTACAAAGGAATAAATTGTTGATATTTTCACTAAGCCTTTGCCTAAAGATACATTTGTCTATTTGAGAGACAAGGTAGGGGTACATCTACCCCTCCTAATGAGAATTATATGCATTGAGTTGCATCAATCTGATGGAATTCAGATCCTTATTCTTTTATCTGGATTGATGGGTTGGTGTTGCTCCTCTGTTGGAGTAGTCTGTTGATTTGGTTGTGTATCTTAGGGAGAGAGATTCATGATCTTGTATTGAGAGTTTGATTTTATATTTTGAGATCTTTGGCATTGTTGTCAAAGGGGGAGAGAGATCATGTGAAAAATTGCATTATCCATCTTGATCTTAGGGGTAGTTTGTTGGTGATATCTTATTTCTTTGCATTGATTGTTTTTCACATT
Organism: Cryptomeria japonica; assembly: GCF_030272615.1. Taxonomy (NCBI): domain Eukaryota; kingdom Viridiplantae; phylum Streptophyta; class Pinopsida; order Cupressales; family Cupressaceae; genus Cryptomeria; species Cryptomeria japonica. The sequence goes on from NC_081414.1 coordinate 31,158,246, forward strand.
CATATGTTGTCATCAATGCCAAAGGGGGAGATTGTTGTATTTGGTTGTTCATTGTTGCTTCTAGGATATATTGTTGTCATGGATTTCAACATATTCATGTGAGTTATTCCGGTGAGTTTGGGAAGAGTTTTTAATCCGATTTTGTAGTTTGGTTTTGCTGATCACTGTTTTGCAGAATCCGATATATTTCAGTGTGATCAGATCTTATGTTGAGACTTTGGATTATTGTTTGGGATGATCTCGTGTATCTTCATTTCAGATGGTTCATGATTTGGTGCTCCACAAGTTATCTTTCCTCATGACAGTTGTTGACTGGTTGTGTTCTTGAGCTTTGAGACATTGCCTGATGAAGATTTGAAAAGAGGTGTTGGTTCAACTATTCTGGATGATTCTAACGTTCTTGTTGGTGTTTTCTAGTCATTTCCTATTTGTTTTGGTGATCTGCTTTGATCATTGAGCGATTTTTTGGTGATTTCTATGAACCAGTGATGATTTTCATGTTATGTGGTATTTCTGGTGGTGTAGCGTGTTGCAGCTGACCTTGGTGGGATTTTCAGTGGATGTAATCATTTGGTAATTTTAATTAGGTCCATGCTATGTAATGTAAATCATAATATTAGTCTAGTGGTCGATCTTTGTATCGTGCAATGTAATTTTTGTAATTGTGAGTTGAGGTTAAGGGTTTAGCCGACCTTGTTATCAAGGTTGATGATTTGTATATATAGGTGAGGATCTTATGTAATTTAGGTTTCGGTATTATGTCTGCATTATCAGAGAGAGGTGATTGTGCGAACAAGAGATTTATCATTTGATGAAGTGTTGTGGTGAGATTGGTGTTGCAGAGAAGATAATTGTGCTTAACCAGAATTGTCATTAGGCATTTGTAGATGCTATCATTGCAGTTCATTTCTTCCAGATTGTAGTTTGAATCATATTGTGAGTAAGTGAGACTTCCCTGAGGGTTGTATCCTTCTGGGCATATATCTTTTGAGAAGTGAGCTCTAGGAAGTGTGCCTAAATGCATGTGCATTCCCCATTGTAATATTTTCACATACTACTACAGAGTATCATCTTACTGTGGGTAGGTTCCCACCATGCTTTTTCTCTTAACCGAGTTTTCCACGTCAAAAATCTTGGTGTTGTATGTTGTTTTGTTAATTTGCTTATCTGTTATAGCTATAGTCTATCAGTTTATGTTTTGAAGTTTAATTTGTTGTGATCCAGTAAGACTGATTCACCCCCCCCCCCCTCTCAACCTTCCTTATTGATTGATGCTAACATATCATATATATTTTGGTTATTTATCTATTTACCTACCTTGGTTTTCTATGGAGGTGGAAACACCAAAGTGGGGGTCTGACTATGGTAGACCTCTATACACATCACCAACATTTACTCTATGTCGTGTGTGTAGGTTTCACTAGAGAAAGGATTTCTTTGTTGGAGGCTTCAATTGTGGACCAATTGTGAGATCCTTCTGTCATTATTTAGTTTTATAGTCACTTTCACTCATTTTATTAGCTCGGAGTCTATTAAAAAAACATATTATATCACTTTGTACTTTATATGCACATCTCTATGCTCCATTTGAACAGGATGTTAGCACGTCATGTTTTTGTCTTTGACCCGACGCACGTTCTCAGGTAGAGACTACACAGAGGTTACCAGAGAGTCTTTGTGACCTGACATTTCAAGTTCGATAGTTTGAGATGCCTTCTATCCAGTAAACTTCGCTTATAGGTTAGGGTAGCTAGTAGTCTGTATCTCCTAGCTCACTAGAGCATCAGTTTGGTGAGATGGAGTAGGTCTACTTTCTCCTTCAAATTTTCATCACCTTTAGGGTGTCAAATTTTCTTCTCCACATTTCCATGAACCCGACATGAACCATTTGGTTGTTGTTTCATTGTGTATGTGTGTTCTTAGTATATTTTAAAATTTACCTAAACTGAAAAAAAAAAATCTTTGTAAAACAAGTCCTTAACCAAGAAGCATAATACACTTTGTTAGGACCCTTTATTGCGTACTCATGGAGTGTTGAGAGAATTATAGATCTTTTTTATGAGCTTTACAACCCACATTTCCACTGGAGCTATTCTAAGAAAGACTTCTAGACAAAGTATCCCTCCTAATCATTACAATCCTACTTGGCCTGGTCCAATGTTCACAAACATGTTTGAGTGATCTTTTTGCCTCTTGTCCCCTTAAGAGAATAATGACTGGGGGCTCTTCCACACCAGGATCATGAAACACTGCCCCTATAAATAGTCCTTGAGGATCTCCTCCTTCTATTGACCATGATTCCACAATCACTATTTAGTTTGATTGGATTCAATCATTAAAGGAGAACCTGAGAGAACTCAAAGGGTTGTTAAATAAAATGTTCTCCCTCATGCCGAGAATGCGGTAAATACTTTGAGAGATATGTTAATCTTAGATAGCAAAGGTCTGGATATGTTGAGGGCATTATCCTTCATTGTTAAATTCCATGTGAAAATTTTAGATGCTCCCTCTCAGGATAGTCAGTTCAATGTTAATGGTCCTCATATCAATGTTGACATGCCTAGAGTGACAATACACATGGTTGACATTGGACCTACATCTGATCCCCTGATTCCTAGTATCAATGTCTTTAATATTCTCCTATGTTACACTAGTATGTCCAACAACTCTACCACTACTTTGGTCACAGCTCACACAACTTCCATTAATATCGGAATTGAGACAAGTACTACCTATAGTTGTGGTATTGAACCTTATTCTTTTGATGGAGGTGGTAGTCACAGTACCTATACATTCACCACTATGCATGGCATACCTCCAACTACTAATCATGTTTTAAGCATAATATTGCAGAACATAAGATAATTGCAACAATAGATTACAATATTCCATCCACCTCTAGTCAATCTTTGCTAATTTTCTATTATCACAAGAGCCCGCTTGATTTCAGTATCCTTAATACCATCCTTCACTAGAGGGTTGAGTCATTGAAGTTTGATCACTTTAATGGAGAAGGGGATCCTAATATGCACATTGATTCTTTCATGACCATTTGTAGTGACTATAATAGTTTGGATTTTGTTCTACTTAAACTATTCTCTTGGTCTCTTAAAGGTACCGCATTGGAGTTGTAAAGTTATTTGCCAGATCACTCCATCTGAGCATTTGATCAACTCATGGACTTGTTTCCCAAATTCTTTCAGGCAAACATTTGTAGCACAGTCATCATAGCTTACCTTCTTTAACAGGATAAAACCCCAAATGAGAAAGTTATTGATTTTATTTCTCAATGTTGATCTATCTCTACTATAATTCCCTTTGCCCTACTAGATAGCGACCAACAAAGGATGTTCATCGATAATCTACAATTGGCATTGAGAGAAAATTTGTCTCTTAATCGATATCAGAATTTCACTACTCTATGATTTGTACTCATTTATTACCAGCATACGATGATTCAATTCAGAGAATCTTCTTTGAATTCTCGTGTTGGTGCCTTTAGGCATGTCTTCCATGGAAGAGTCTAGAAAGAACAAGGTTGTGGCTAATATCTTTATTGTACTTCAATTGATTGAGAGATCTGCATAGGAACCATAGTGAAATAGGATCTTTACCAAGTTAAATGATTCCTATTTGAGCATAATGTAAAGCTTATTAAAAGATAGTTTGATAACCCTTCCTGAGATAAAACCTTTTCTCGACAATAGACCATATCCTTAGTGGTATGATGGTTGAAAATCCTGTCAATTTTACTATGTGCTTGAAAATGGTATTGAATGTTGCATTCATCTTAAAGGCATCTTGTCTAAAACTATATAGATAGTGGAGCTATTCAGGTTGGTGAGAGAAAATAGAAGTCTAATAAGTTTGTTGACAAGACAAATAGTGAGTTGCAAATATACATAGATCCTTTTCTGCCTCATTCATCTAACTTTGTCTTTGCATAATATTTGGGTATGGAATCAAGAAAAGGCTTGTATGTTAATATTGTTACTATCAATCCAATCTCACCTCCTAGCTAGAGGGAAAAAACCATCGATATATCTTCCACCCCTCTAGATGTCCCTTATTGTGGACAGCATGCTCCTCTATACATCCTTGTGAAGCTACATGGTCAGATCCTTATAGGTGTGATGGTTGATCCTTCATGTAGAGTTGATGTTATTATGAAGGAGGTCTTAATTGTTAATGGCTATCATAGGTAGAGATATGATGAGTATCTTGCTACCCTTTGCATGCATAATGGGTTGTCTCTTAGTCCTTTGGGAAATATTACCTTGATAGTCCTTGTGAGACCCAAGGCTATATCAAGCAAGTTTGTTATCATTCTTGAATCAGACCTTCTCTAAGTCAATATAGGTACCTCCTAGTTGATATCCATGGATGCGGTCCCCTTAGTGATTCAGAAGTGTTTAAAGTTCCCTCATGAGGACTCAGTGCATATTGTCCAGGATACTAGATATTGACTATTGGTAGCCCATGGGGATATTTTGTTCGGTCATTTTGGCCTCCTCTAGTTGGACCTATGCTTCTCCGTGGTGATTAAATGATGTATATAAATTATCATTAATATAAGATGGGTAAGTTGGCTCCTAAGTCAATTCAACTTAGGTTGTAGTCACATAAATCTATCCACTTAATTAAATGAATACTTAGTATTTATTTGATTATTTAACCATCAATTAATGAGTTAATTAAATTAATATTTAATTAATTCATCTTAACCCTCTTCTCCTATTAATTAAATAAATTATTCAATTTATTTGATTTAATTCACTTAACCAAATTCAGACCATTAATTAAATAAATAAATCATATTTGTTTAATTAAATCTTCTCTAACATTTAAATAAATTAATATTTATTTAAATCCCCCAAAATCCCACCTCTCACATTTAAATAAATTAACATTTATTTAAATCACCTTTATCCTCTACCCACTTGTATTTTCCTACAAATGCAAGTTGCACAATTATTTTAAATAAATAATTTATTTAAATCACCTTTATCCTCCACCCACTTGTATTTTCCTACAAATGCAAGTTGCACAATTATTTTAAATAAATAATTTATTTAAATCACCTTTATCCTCCACCCACTTGTATTTTCCTACAAAAGCAAGTTGCACAACTATTTTAAATAAATTATTTATTTAAAATCCTATTTATCCTCACCCACTTGAAACCTTTAATGGTTTCCCTTAAAGTATTCAAACTTGATGGCTTCCTTCTATAGTCTTCTTAAGACTTTAATGGTTTTCCTTAAAGTCTTCAAGCCTTTAATGGTTTCCCTCAAAGTCTTCAAGCATTTTAATGCTTTATCTTCATTTTTCTCATTTAAATAAATTAATATTTATTTGAATATTTATCCAAATGCAAATTACACCATTCAATTGAAATAAATGATTTTATTTTAATTGAAAATACCAAAATTTCTCCCACTTGCATTTTCCTACAAAATCCACTTGCATGCCTAAACCCCTTCTAGAATTTTCTAATCACTTCTAAATAACCTAACCCCTTCTCTAAACTTTGTCACATTCCTAAGCAAAAGGGAAGTCACTTCTCAAACCCTCAAAGTCTTTGATAACCATTAAAGGCTTTCAACCTTCAACCACTAAATGGCTCAAAGTCTTTGATAACCATTGAAGGCTTTCAACCTTCAACCACTAAACCTTCAACCACTAAATGGCTCAAAGTCTTTGATAACCATTGAAGGCTTTCAACCTTCAACCACTAAATGGCTCAAAGTCTTTGATAACCATTGAAGGCTTTCAACCTTCAACCACTTAATCCCCAAAGTCTCCAATAACCATTAATGGTTACCTCAAACCCTCCCACATGGTTAAAACATTTGTTTTGACTCAACCTCTACCCAACCCAAAGGTCTCATCAGGCCATTAATGCTTTGACCATGATTATCTCTTAAACATTTGCACAAAGGTTTATCCTTGGATTAACTCTTAATCCAGTGGGTAATCTTAATTTGGACTTGACCCTTAGCCTCTAGATAACCATGAGGTCTTCTGAGGCCTTTAATGCCTCCAACCTCTTCTCCCAACCCAATCCTATGTTGACACTTGTCACCATTTTATTGGTGCCAACTGTGCACATGGATCCCCAACTTTCAAACTTGGCCCTTGATTAAACCATTCAATCTTAACCCTTCATTTCCCCATTTCTTCTATAAATAGAACCCTTCTCCTCAAGCAAAAAAGGAGAAGCATTAGAGTATTGTTGTTATACTGGCATTAGCATAGAGCTTTCTCATAGCATCACTATCTACACTTGCATAGCATTTGCTTATCATATTCAACTATCTTGAATCTCCATATGGCATCCATGGCTAGTGCTAAAAGCTGAGAGCTACACTCATTTGGGACTTGGAGAGGAGAGGAACAAGGGAGGAGAAACTATGAGCATCTTGATTAGCTATTTTATTCTATGTTTATATGCTTTCTATTTCATGCTTAATATCTCTCTTGATATGCCTATTTAGGATAATCTTTTGTTGCTAACACTAACGTTTGTTTCTTGTGCTCTTGTGTGTGTTGCCATCAAACAGATTTTCTAATCCTTTTTGCAAAGTATCATAGGTTTTTGTTGGATCCGCTTGCATTGGTCTCTGCTCTATCTTCCCTATCTGCTCTTGTATTGTATTGGGTTGTGTCTTCTATCCCTTCTTCATTAGGGGCTTTGGACAAAACTATTCCTCCAGACAGACCTCTTCGCCCGCCTAGGACTATGTATCCCTTGGTGGAGTCTTCTATTCTCGCGACTACTTTTGATGCAGACAAGGGAAAGGCACCCATGTTGTCAAAGACTTCATCCTGCCCACCCTTTGCGCTCTAAATCCTAGTTAACATCCCTTGTCCTACTTAGTATAGTAAGGGTATTCATTCACCTTCTTCTCGCTCGTCATCGTTGGCTCCTACATTATAGCTTCTGAGGGTACCCACTATTCCTCTGACTTCTCCTAGAGTAAAAAGAGGAAGGGCGCCCATGGCTATGTCTGTAGTACATAATCTAGCTACACCTCCTACTTCACTGATTGGGCCTTCTCCTTCATTGGTAATGGTCTTGAAGGCCTCTCCTATGGATCATAATATTGTTGTTCCTTCTCAAAATTCTATTCTCAATCCCCATTTACACCAAAACTAGCTTGCATCTGAGCATAAACATCATTAGTCGATGATGGCCTGAGAGCCCGAGGTCGCTTTGAAGACTATGAGTGCATTATCGGTGTTTGCTCCTCCCTCTACTATTTCTAAGCCTAATTCCACTCTCGCTCCTATTGTTCCCATTCCCACAACGTCTGCCTCATCTTTTGTCCTGCACCCACTCACTTTGGGGACCACTAATGAGCTTCAACCCGAAAGGGTACAAGTTTTCATCACTCCCTCTTTGGAGTCTCTCAATATTATGCATACACAGGTGGTGTCCAATATAGCCTTGTTTAATCCTCCATCTTTGTTGCCACATCTTCATCATATTTATTCTAGGATCCTTCAGCCCACTATGACTGACCAGAGACCCATGTCTCTGGTAGTACCTATGCGCAAGTTTGAGCAAGATCCTATTCCAAAATTTTGTCATAAAAAATCAGCTTCGTTAACTTCTTCATCTATTTCATTTTCTGATTTAGTTCTTGTTTCCTTTTTAACTTTTGGTTGTTTTGTTGAGGAGTTTCCACCTTCTCTGAAGTTTGAGTCTGCCCCTCTTTTGGAGGCTGGCAGTACAACTCCTATTTTGCTACCTCGGGTTGTGTCACCTACCTCTTCTATTGAGGGGCATTTGTTTGAATCCTTAGAGGATATCTTGGCATTGTCTATGATCTTCACACTATCATTGACCCTCGCCTCTCAAGAGATTTTGGATGAGAATGCAAAATTTGCCTCATCCTTGTCTTTTGTTGTTGATGATGCACCTAGTGTTTCCCTTGCTATTGTCCCTCTATGGGCTTGTGCCCCCTTCCTATATGATTAAGATTAGGGGGATGATGACCTGTTGGTGGATGACCTATAGGATAGTAATTCCTTTTCTTTATCTTTTAGATTAGGGTGTGTCTATTTGTGTTCCCTTATACTTACTTTATATGTTTATTCCCTCCTAGAGGACCCAAGTTACTCTTTCAATTCTTGGAAATGGGAGGTCAAGTGTCTTTATATGTTGTGCTCTCATGAAGGACTTGAGTTACTCTACGGGTGCTTGAAAACAAGGAATGTTTTGTCATGAACCTTCATATATTTATTAATCACTCTTAGACTCTATTTGCCATTTTTTTTTTTTCGATATTGGGGATGATGCAAAGCATTGGGGCAATTTTTTTTCTCTTTTTCTTCATGTTCCTTCTACATATGATTCATAAAGTTTGGCACCATGATGAAACACCCATATGCATATAAATACATTATTTTGCTTCTTACTACTATGGGTTCTAACACCAAATCAGCAAATCCCCTGTGCCCTTGTGTTTTTTTTTATGTTGTGGGTCTTATGCGTCATCTATCGAAGATGAAATTCCATGGAAACATCTCATTATGTTGATGTGACACAACGTCTCTTCTCCTTAGAATGACATGCATTACATGCATACTATTCTAAGGTTGGGCTTTTGTATTCTATCTTTAAATTAGTTTTCATATTTTTATTTTATATCATGACTATCTCTGCATCTTATTTATCTCATGATCTTTTTATCTTTTTTCCTTTGTGGGATCCAAACCACTTGATCTTTTTATCTTTTTCCTTTGTGGGGGCCAAACCACTTGATCCTTTTATCTTTTTCCTTTGTGAGGGCCAAATCACTATCTAATCAATTGTTGATCAATGTAAGACACCCTATCATATGGCTATCTAGAATAACACTTGACTCTCTACCCATACTGATGCATATCTTTTAATCATTATCTTGTTATTTTAGTGTTTGATCGTATCAAATATTTTTCTTTTTCATCTGACATGTTTATGATAAAATTTGGTTAGAGAACTTTTCTTCCCCTTTGTGTCTCAGTAAAACCATTATAGCCTTTATCTTTACCTTAGCTTTGAATCTTTTAGCAAATGATATGCTTGCTAAAGTGGGGGAAAAATGTAGTTTCGTAAATTGTACCCTATGCAATTCTACACTACATAAGTGCCTTTTTTTTATGCCAATTAGAGAACTTCTTCACCTTTTTTTCCTTTTGTTCTTGCACACTCCATGTGTATGTAAACCTATCTAAATCATTTTACTCCTTTTTACCATGGTATTTTAGACTAGTAAGATCCTAATTCATGGGAGCTTGGTTTTGTCTTATATCTTTTATTTCTTCATGGAAATATTTTTATGCTATCTTAATACTTTTTCAAAGGTAGAGTGTGAGGTCATACTCTTGCTAAACTGGGTGCTAAATCCATGGTTGTAAATTGTATGATGCCTATACAATTTCACAGTCATTTTCGGCTCACTTTGGTGGTTTTCCCTCATGCCCTTACTTCATGACTAATTATGCTCAATCTAATGCCATATGTATAAGCCCAACACAATCTTGATCTCACTCACCTAGATTATATCTCAAAAAATCAAGACTATGGTGCCTAGCACCCCATTCCTCCTTGTCTATGGTTCCTAGAGAGATGGTCTAGTCAAAATGGGCCCAACTTTGAATCCATAATGGTTGGGAAATTGTAGAGCATGAAAGTGCCCCACGATGTTAGCCTTATTCAAAATATTAACACAAAATGTCTAACTTGTGTATAAATACAAATTCCTTCCTCTCATTTGAATATCTCTCTACAAGCATTCAATTCCTTTCACTCAAATTGAGCGTAACAATTAGGAATCATAAAGGAATTAGAGTAGATATCTGAAGTCAAGCATTCAAGAATTCAACTTAGAAATAATGATCAACTTTATATGTTCCTCCATTAATGGAGGCATGCATTAACTCCTATCAAACAACATCAACCTTTTACTATGCTTCAATGCAAGAAGTTCAATAAAATGTATCATTTTTCAATTCCGCATTTCCTTAAGTTTTTTAGCCTCTCCCCTATTATGGGTAAGTTCTCTTTTATAATTATCATATTTATAGTGGAGGTTAATTCCTACCAAGGATTTGACAAATAGGAAGGCCCCTATACAACATACAACTTTTTCCCTCTTTTTTGTGTGCATGTTATAGATCCTAATACTTAAAATTGTAGAGTTACAAAATGAAAACTAAGACATACAATTCCAAATTTTGAATAGGAAAAAAACCCTAGTCTATGTCAATTTAAACATGTGACTGACATGTTATGGTTGAATTTTAGAGAGGGTGATCTGTAGGATATCCTGGTCTAAAATTTGAAGTTCTAGATTATGGGAACACCTTCAAATGTAAGGTTCCTAGAAAAATTGACTAACACTTTCAGCTTTAGATTTTAGTGGCAGGTTCCTCTTTGTATCTCATTTCCCGATATGTTCTTCTGAGTTGACTTTAAATTTTGTATCATTTAGTTTATGGTGAATCTTGTCAATTTCTTAGCATTTCACCTAATTATTGCATCATTCTCATTCCAACTGAATATCAATAAAAAAGAGAACAATTAATCGCAATTTCTCAGTTCTCCTAAGAGACTGAAGTTGATCTTAGTTTATTTTTCTTAAATGAATGCATCGTTTGGAAATGATCCCTAGTTTGCATGTTTAAGTTAGTGAACATTCATTTCATCACATTTGGGTATGGAAACTTGTCAATGAGTTCCACATAAAAGTTGTGATGCAATGGTCTTTAGACAAGTCCAACAAGTGTTAATGCAATATTATAAAATAAAAAAAAATTAATTCATAATTAAATGTAGAATGGTGTCTAGTTTGTTCCTCAATATATTGATGGCTTGGTATTGTAGTGCTTTCTTGATAATATCAAAACTCTTAGAATGTATTAGACATTGTGAATGATCGATCATGTTATGTATATATGGATGACAAAGAATTTTTGAATGAAGGTTGACAATTAATGATCAAATTCCAAGATCAAGATTCTACCACAAATGACATAGGCGAACACTTGCAAATATTAATTTTTTCCTTTTGGAGGAACTAGGGCATTGGGCCCTCCTAGTTCACTCAAAAGGGGGAAATAAATATGGAAGAAATGTGTGGAGGTAAATATAGGACCTAGTCTCAAAATGAGCATTGACGATGATTAATTTGTGAGCTTAGAAATATGGTAGTATGGGGCACAAATAGGCTTAAAATGATCTAATAGACAACACACTACTGTAGGTGCCAAATAGAGTTTGAAATTATAAATGTATACAATTTATGACACTACACAACTAATATTTGGGATGGCATTTCTAATGGTTTTTTGTGTGTACCTTATTTGTTAAACATTCTTCTTCACATCTATCAAGTTACCTATGGTGACCCATAAAAACTATAGAATTCACATGTGGTTGAGTTGTCATTAGAGACTTGGAGAGTAGGGAGATTATTCCTAGTAGGGTAGTTGATCAAAATCTCAATCATACTCTTTTTTAGATTTTTCTCATAATAGTTCCTTTTATCTTTTGGATGTTTATTACACTTCTAGTGTAAACCATGATTTTGAGGAGAATATTGGCTACTTGAACTTCAATATTTTCTTAGGTGATCCATCTCTTAATCCTTGCATTTCATCTCCCCCATGTATTCTATTTCATTCGATGATTACTTATGATTTAGTACAAAAAGATATGCATAGTCTTCTATTATGACAACTTGGGATGAATACTCGAAAAAAATTATATATTTGTTTGTAGATTCTCATATTTCAAATTTGAAGACATTGTCTACTATAAATTATTCGTCTCTTTGATAGAAATTATTCTTTATCACTTGTAAGAGAATATACAAACCCTTTTGTTCATGCTTAATTTGGAAGGGACAAATTTCAAAATTCGCATTGAGACACTTGAGTAAGTTTTTAGAGACTCTATACACCTTTATTTTTTTCTTCTTAAGGAGAGAAACATTGTTTGATGATTATGGACGATCTTCTACACCCAATTTTGAGAATCTTTCATTGGTATAGATCCTATGTTGATGGGGGAATCCATGGTCTTTATTCTTATCTCTTATGGGGCAAATTGTTTAATCACATGGTTTTTTTCTATCTCATGTTCTTGAGATCATCTTTCTTGTCTTTCGTGTCTTTTGGGGATGATTTTTGTCCCACTAGATCTTTCCCTTTTCTTTGTTTGTGAGACATTCTACATATACATTGGTACCTAAGATGGTCTAGTAGTTGGTGCCCTTCTTTTCATCTTTGCGTTATTTATATTTGTTTGTAATTTTCCCTAAATTGCACTTAATAGGGGTGTTGGTGTTGACATGGATATATCTTATCCAGTTTCTCTTTTTGTAGTGTGAATAAAGTACATTATCAAACTAGTTGTTAGGACCATTTGACAAATGTTCACATATTAATTTTATTTAATGAGTTAAGTCTTAGTTGTCATGTGATTTTATCTCATGTCATTTAATTTTTTTTTCTCATGCCATAAGATTAAGACACTTGTCATCATTTTATCTTGACTAACCTCTCAACATTGTCTGTATAAGAAAAGTCTCATGTATTTAAATTGTATAGCATATTGATTACATTTTATCTAATATTATTTTGTATCCACAAATTTATTCTCTTGTTTTTCCCTCTTATGGAAAGATATTTTTATTAAATATGATCCTAGGAGCTTAATTGTTTGAGTGACTCTAACACTAGATCCATGATAACATAATTTGATTTTAAGCCTCTATGACATTCATGTAACCAATATGTATATAATACTGAACTTTGTGATTCTCTCTCTCTCTCTCTCTCTCTCTCTCTCTCTCTCTCTCTCTCTCTCTCTCTCTCTCTCTCTCTCTCTCTCTCTCTCTCTCTCTCTCTCTCTCACACACACACACACACACACACACACACACAAACACACACACACATGTTGTGTAGTTATGGTTGCAGATGCATAACTATACTTCCTTTTGTCAGGAACACTCACCTTGTATGCATCATCTCATGTATTTAATAGATAAACTATACAACATACATTGTAAATAATAAATTTTAGATTGTTTGGTAAATAATTCTACTCTTTTTAATGTTAAATAAGATGCAAATTTAATTTTATTATTTAATGGTTAATTATTTGATACTTAAATAAACAATATTGTTTCTTTAGGATAAAATATTAAAGTGTTATCTTCTTTAATGTTTAAATAGAAAAAAGGAACTATTTTAACCATGAAAGTATTTAATGTTCTCTATCTCATGATATACTTAACTGCAAAAGTTGTATGCCACCCCAACACTTAGCATAGCATGTTCGAGCTCCGAAAATTTGTCCAATTTACAATATTTTTTCTCCACTGGCAAAAATAACAATTGGTATACGCATCCACTTACAAATTGTGACAAAAAAATTAGATTCTACTTGTGAGTTGAATGATGATTGGCTATGTAAAGAAGAAATGCAAGAAGCAACAACAAAAAAATAATATAAAGATTTACATTGCAAAAATAAAGAGGTAATATATTATCAGATCATACAATTCAATCATTACATCCAATGTATCAGCTTTATAAAGTTATTATTTACCACACAAAACTAATTGATGGGAGTGAACTACCCAACCAACTAACTAATCTAACTTGATTTATTAAATGTAAACCTTGTTTCCTAAAAACTGATGCAGAGTGGGCAACAAGAAGGTAAGAAGACCCAAATCACCCCTTTTAAGCCTAGACAAGGCTTATCTCAACCCACAACTAGGGTTCTACCCACACACTAATGTAATCAATAAACCACAACACTTTTTAAGGAGGTTTAGGGATATTTGACAACCAAGGACACTCATCCTATGCCTTTCACCCAAGTTTGAAGACTTCCTACTACACCCGGGTCAAGGAACCCCCAATTAGGCCTATTCCTTATAGCCCTATCTGACCAGTATTTCTCAAATAATTCAAATTTACTTCAAATAACCCTAGGAACAAATTAAATTTTGTACTACCCTTTTATTACTTACATCCAATTCCAAGAGATAGAGTTATGACCTTGCTCAAGCACCCCTAAGCACCTACTGGGTTGGCAGACCTAATAGGCCTAATTAGGTATGTTTTCCAAAGAAACTACTTAAGAATGGGGTTTCAAAATCTAAATCAACCCTTGGGAATGTTCCTTGGGTTTCTAATGAACCAAAACCACCCTTAACCCATTTCTCAAACTCTCCTTAGGTGACTGTTCTCTCATTCCTCCTCAAGGCTAGGCTAAACACATGGTTTTGTTTAACCTAGGGTATGGTGGAAACCACACCAAAACTCACTCCCAGATTCTGCCCCTTTGGAATCACAATATACACACCCTCAACCTATATTTTCCAAAGGGAAAATTAGTTCCTCAATTGGATTTGCAAGTTAGGGTCATGTTTTTGGTGAAACCCTATGTACCGGGTCCTTGAGTGACAGTTTTTGATAAACTACCTACAACTTGCTCCAGACTACACCAATTCAAGTCAGAACACTTGCATTTGAACTTGTACTCACACCACAATCCAACCAATTCAAAACTTCATGCCAACCAATCCTCTATCAGATTGTACAGTACGGAAAACCAGTGAAAATGGGCAAAATCTGAGTTTTTGTTTATTCAAACCACCAAATTCTTACATTCATCATCCAACCAACTCACTAATGATCTCTAAGGAACAAATAGGCCTTCCCCTAATGGCTAAAACTGATTTTTAATTTGTTAGGACTGTTGGAACTTCTTTTCCAATCGGTGGGGAAAAGTTTCTTAGCAACTTTTGCAACTTTTTACATCTTTTGACAACTTTTCAATTTGGACATTCCAAAGTCCCTAATAGACTTGTAGACCAATCCTTAGCCTAAAACAGCTTAGGGGACAACTTAAAAACATACCTCCTATCCTAGATGAACCCATGGTCAAATTTTTTCACTAGGTTTATAAATTACCTAGAACCAACTCACCTTACAAGGTGTTCTTTATTACATTCATAGGCTCTGTTGTTCTCAAAATCTGATTCCCCTTCAATGCCTTTAATAATATAATCTAAAATGGGTGCCGAGAAGACATCAAGGATAAAAGGATTTCAGAGACAACATATGACAAGGTTTGGTTAGACCTTCTACACTTCGGGCTCTTCCTTAAGCCCAGGCGGGTATACCCTTTGTAAATTAACTTCACATTCTTAAGCAACAAACCCACAGCAAACCAGTCTAGAAAACCAGTGAGTTTATTCACCTTGAAAAACAACTGAAAACAAAGAATGAAACAATACTCAACTTCAGCATATTTGATCAACAAAGCATGCAATAAACAGCTTCGATTAGTACCAGTGCTTTATCCAAGGCTACAGAGTCACTCAAACTCAAATAAAACTCCTGAAATAAAACATCTCTATACTTCCCATCAACTTGGTCTCCATTTATCCCTGTAAATGCCTAGCATCAACAAGAATTTAATCACTTCAAAATAAGCTATGGTCCTCAAAATTCAAAGTTTATCCTAAAGTATTTACTGGTAGAGTGGTCATGCCTGTTTAATTTCCCTCCTAAAGAGAAAAGCTAGAAACACCCATACTAAGATTGCCTTACAATTCCATTCAAACAGAAAAATCCTAGACTATTCTGAATGAAAGAGTAAATACAATTAAGGACAAATTTGAAGACGACACAGAGCTTTACTCAAAACTGACGGTCTGTATATTGATATTCATTTGAAAAAGATTTTACAAAAGTCTGATTCTCCATTAAACTTTGGAAAAGCTCAGATAACATTTCTGCAGCGTTTTCTTACAAAAATTTTGTGATCCCTTTCTCTCTAGTCCTGGTATCCATTTATAACAATATGGATGCACAAAGCTTCGGACTTCTTGAGGAAAGTTTGTTACAATTACTTCAAAAATTGAAGAAGTTACAATTTCAGTTATGCGCTCTTTTCAGCTTCTTCAGCAGTCTGTTGGACGGGTTGTCCAGTTGCAACCTCCTCTGGCTCTTCAGGGACATCCTCTAACTGCTCCGGATCTCGAGTGGAATATTTAATTCCCCACTCACCATACGTCTCCTCGGTCGGCCATACAAAATTAATCACATCACTTTTAACCTTAGTCAACCCTTTCCAAGAATTCCTCAGTTTGTTGACTTCTGAGTTAAGAAAACTGTAGTGTGATTTAATTCTCTCTATTTCCTGTATGGTTATAACAAAAAATGAGGTATCATCCAGATCAATAATTCCCTTGACCCTTGCTGACAATTTAGCATTTATCTCATTGAGCCATATCTGCTTATCTTTCAGCTGATCTGGATTGGCAAAAATTCCTGGGAGTAACTCACAAACCTGATCAGTGTATTCCTTTTTAAGCAATTTAACCCTTCTTTCCACATTATCCACCTCTGTTGCCAATTGCAATAAACTCTTAGTGATATCAGAAGTGGATTTGATAATAGGGTTAGCTCTTGCTTCATCACAGGAAACACACATGAACTCCAAATCCTGCTCCCTAGGCCTCCATCTGTCAAAAATGGGTGTCAATATGACTTTATCTCTTCTCAACTTAGTCCATATCTCCATGACTTTTCCTACACTATTGTGAAGGAGTGAAGCATTTATAGTGTCTGCAAAACTGGAGACTGTGGCCTTGATCTTTTCTTCATACTTCCCTGCATAATAGGCCTGAGTTTGCTTAAGACTCTCCAATTCTTGGGGAGTTATCTCTATCATCTGAGAGCTGGAAGGTGCAGGAGATGGTGGGAGCTCAATAATGGGGCTAGTAGGTGGAGGTCTTGCAGGAGAAGAGGTGATCATTAATGTTGAAGACTCACCTTGTTGACGTTGTCCTGCTAATTGGCTCTGCAATTTGGCAATGATACTCTCCTTGCCTCTTATTTCCTCCTTAGCACTGTCATAAGCTTTCAAGACTATTTCCAATTTGAGCTGGAGAGCCTCCTTTTCTTTAGCATCCTTCTCAGCTACTGCAACACTAAATTTGGCAGTCTCCAACACTGTGCTAGCAGCCTCTACTACCCCTGTACTTTCTACTCTCTTGACCATCAATCCGCCAATGTGACTTGTCCCTGTGGTGTCTTTACCCTTCTTGTCCTCATTTCTCTTAAGGGACCACATGACTAGAGCAGCATTGTCTTTACTGAATGTAACCCCTTCCATGGGTTTGGTTTCTTTCCTCACTGCATCCAGCACCAGAGCATCAGCAATATTCCATTCTGGCAAAATGAGCACTCCAGCTTGTGCTACTAAATCTCTCCCCTGTTCAGGAGTGATGGTTTTGAATTCTTCCATCATCTCCTGTTTTATTTCTTCCTCCACCAAGGTTGGATCTTTATTTGGTTGTTCTGCCTTTCTTGTTTCACATCTAGCATTATATTTATCTATATGTTGTTTCCATATAAACTGCATGAATGCTTCAGATGTTACAAAACTATCATCTGCTAGAAAAGCACTAGTGGCCTTCTTTATCTCAGGATCCCACTCCTGGCCTTTGAGTTCAGTTGAGGTGATGTCCATTTGTGCTTCAGTGGGTTCTTCTAGCATCCCCTCTTCCACTTCATCATATGTATATGCAATCTCCCCCAAACTGCCCAACTGAGAGAGGTATTCAATTGCTGCTTGTTCATCTCCAATGTGGAGAGGGGATTGGGATGGGGAATATAAGGGTGTATCTGATTGCACTTCCTTCCCCACCCTCTGCTTCTTTGGGCTGTCTTGGATGTCAATGACTTCATGTGCTTTCCTCTTCCCTTTAGATGAAGAGGGTTCCCCTGTTACAGACACCAACACACTGTAACCTGCTTTCTTATGCAGGGTATAATCACCAGGAGGGATGGCTTTAGTGGGAGCTGATTTCCCCAAAATTATTCTTGCTTTCTCAGGGTTGTTTTTAATTACAACTCCCCTTTTCTCCTTTATTGTCTGCATCACATCCTCAAAACAAATGATCAAAAACTTTATCTTTTCCTCCAATGGGAAGAAGCTAGACAATGGGTCATAGCTGGCATCAAATTGATGCACAAAATCCAGGGCCTTCCTGTAAGCCACCCATTTTTCCTTCCTCAACTCCTGTTCATCTAAATCAAATTCATTCCTGATTAAGTCTTCAGGAAAGTGGAATTGATGAGGCCTACCTCTGCATGCTACTTTCTTCCGGAATACACCATTGTAGAAGTCCTCCAGGTCAGCACATCTAGACACTGCAGTGGACAAATGGTAGGGTTTAAGGAAATCCTCAAAACATTTCCAGCCTCCCTTGGTGATTACAAATTGGTGGGCTACTGTAGCTGTAGGGAAAATAGTCTCTTTACCTCGGCCTGTTAACTCTGCCTCTTGCAAGTCACCAATTTGTCTGAGAATCTCAGCTATTCCCACTTTGAGGGGGACCTGGTATGGTAACAAAAATGGGGTGCCTCTGAAACCAAAGACCCTAAACACTGTGGACACTGGATACAAATACATATCACCCCAGTTATGAACAATCTTGACATTCTCTGCGAATTCTTTTGGTCTTAAGAATTCCAGAAGAACCTTGGGGACTCGTGGATTGTCAGAGCAAAGAAGAGTCCTTATCTTGGATGCAAAGTATTTATCAAACTTTAGAAAACTTGCATCCTCTCTATCCCATGACAATACGGTACTCCATAATTGTACCGGCATCTTTTCTCCCTCCTTTTCTTTTACCAGGTCCATTCCACTGGCAAAATAATCTCCACCTTTGAAGAGGAAGAGGTGCATCAATAGTGAATACCACCCAAATGGCCTATCCACCTTCCCATTCTTTATCCCCATCAATCCTCCATGGATAGCATCAGCAATATAGGAGGCATAATCAAATGTAATAGCAAGAGAAGGATTCAGAATTTGAACAATCATTAACAGATAATGATTTGGCATATTAGATTCAGCATCCTCTCCTAGAACTTGGCAAAGTGCCCAGTACATCCCTTTTGCCCTTAAGGTGAACATACTTAGTGAAAAAGGCTCTTGTGTATTGGGCCCTACAACTGCTAACCCTCCCACTTTCAGAAAAAGTTCTTTAAGAGGCTCATTCCTGAGATGAGTCCTCTGTGCCCTGTATACCTGAGCTAATTGTGTGAAGTTTATAGGCTCCAAGAAATTGGTAAACTCACTAAGCCCAAACGCTTTTCTCAGCTCTTCTGCATTTATCTCCACGAGGGTTTTTCCATTCACATCCCGGATACACCTGGTAACTGAATCATAATTCAATGCCATTTGGGTTAACAAATCTGTATCCATGAACACCCCTGGGACTACCAATCTCCCAACATCTAATTCCCAAATGCTATTTTGAGGAGCAGGAGAATTCCTCATTCCAAAACCGATTTTAAATAACCCCAACCCAGACAGCCCAACCAGTGGGTCTCTTAACCAATTACCCTTATCATATAATCCTTCTCCAATTCTCAGTCGGGGAGCCCTGGGTACTAATTCTTTGGCCTTAGAGGCCTGGTTGGTTGACAGCGTCAACTGCTCTAAGAAGTCATCACACACACTTCTTTCAAGATAATCAACTTTACCAGAAAATTCCCTTTTAGGAGCCATTTGCAATACAACCAGATAAATACTACTTCTGAAAATACTTCTGTTATACGAGAACAATTTCACTTATTACAACACAAGAATGGCTGCAAAATAAGAAAAAACCTGATGCTTGCTCAAAGAAATTCGCTCTGCAACCAATTCGCCTTCTCTGTTTTTATAAAAGATAACTCTGCGTTTGCTTCCTCTGCAAAAATCCTTTTAAAAGGTATCCTTACTTGGTTGTTAGGAAATCAAATGCTTGTACTCTGGGCCTTAACTGTAACATTGATTCCGCATGCTTCGGCCGTCCCTTCAAAATCGAATTCATACGAGAATTCATATTTTAGCTCCAACGGGTCGCAGTCTCTCTGCAAGTGTCTCTCTGTGAATTTCATTTTGACGGCTTTGTCCTTAGTCTAAGTCCTGTCTTTGTATTGGCTACATAATACCACGCGGCATCCGACCATTGGCTTAGAAAATCCCCTCACATTCTATTTTGATACTGGCTGAATGTCGCCCTTTATACTGTGGCGGGCCCATGTCTTTCTCTTTTTGCCATGTCATCATCATGACACGTGGACGGCCGATATTCATTCTCGCTATTTCGCAGCCTTAAAGGGCAAGCACTTAGCCCTTGCGAAATAGCGCCAACCGTCGGATCCTTTCTCAAGTTGATCGGCATTTAAACCCTATTAGGAGCTTTCAGAGGTGGTGGGCCCACGGACACGCCACGGACACCTGGCGCCCTGTCATCTTCGAAGCTGACCTGTCGACTTTTCATTCGCTGGAAGGGGCCACGGGGTCTCAATGAATTGTAAGAGCTGTCCCTGCCAGGTCACCTCCACCTGTGAGCTGACTCATCTTTGGGGCCCACTTTTGAACCTTGATCTCAACATGCTAACTGTGGCGACCTGTGCCACGTGCTGCCCTCTAGTACGCCAGAGAAGACCACGTAGAGGGGGCCCCACCTTCTTGACAGCCGCAACCTTCACTTCCTCCACATGACACATGGACGGCTGATATTAATCCTCGCTATTTCGCAGCCTTAAAGGGCAAGCACTTAGCCCTTGCGAAATAGCGCCAACCGTCGGATCTTTCCCCAAGTTGATCAGTGTTTACTGGGCCCGGCACTTTAGAAGGAAATAATAAAAGGCGAAAAAAAATTTCAAATAATCAACATGACTGCCTAGGTAAATAGCAAGGGGGAACACTTCTTACGACCCCGCGACCCATGACTTAAGTGAAATAAAGTAATGTCGGAATAGAAACCAGGGGACTTAACACAAAAGATAAAGCCTAAAACTTAGAAAAACCTTAAACCCTCTAGGTTTAGAACAGAGCTGAGACACCTGGGGCCACACCCTACGAATATTTTCAAAGAACCATAGCCAATTATGGGAAAAGAACCCAATTTTAAAAACAGTGATAACAGGCTCCAAAGATCCACACTGATTCAAAACACCATTCTAGGGTGTAGGACCATCTACCAATACACAAAAAACAAACAAAATCTAAAACCAAGAGGTGCCCTGCACCATACTCCTAGGGTTAGAAAAAAACTCAAGTCTCTTGAGTTGGCAAATCTGGAACCTTGCATCCAACCTTTTCCAAAGCTTGCTCTGTCATCCAGGTTGCATCTTCTAAGGGTTTGTCCTTTCATTGGACCAGGTACTCATAATAAGTATGCCTCCTTGTTTTCTTACTCACCCTCCTGTCAAGTACATGCTCAACTGCAAGCTTAGGCTGCTTAGGTAGGTCTTGTAACATCTCTTCCCTGTTGGAATCATCTGGACCTGCATCACACACATCAATAAATGTGCATAGATATCTGAAACATTAAAAGTGTTATAGAGACCAATGTCCAGTGGGAGATCAATCTTGTAGGAATTGCTGCCACACTTTTGAATGATCTTGAAAGGGTGTATCTTCTTCATCATCAACTTGGTGTATTTCTCCTTAGAGAGTCTCTCCTTCTTGAGATGAATCATCACCATATATCCAACCTTAAATTGTAAATCTCTCCTTTTCTTATATGTTGCATGCTTGTACTTATCTGAGGTTTGTTCTAACCTATCCTTGACGTGTTGATGGATATCCCTCATTACTTCTGCAAAGTCTTCTACTTGGGCACTTCTTTTTTCTAGGTCTTTGACATCTCTTAGCTCAAATACACCTCTAGGGTGTGATCAATACAGTATCTCAAAGGAACAATGACCAGTGCTTCTATTCACTGAGTCATTATAAGAAAATTCTACTTGAGGAAGTATTGAATCCCATATAGTTCTTTTATCCTTAGTTAGACACCTTAATAGGTTTCCAAGTGACCTATTGATAACCTCAGTCTATCCATTAGATTGGGGATGATAGGTTGATGAGAATGACAAATTGGTACCCAACTTTCTCCAAAGAGTTTGCCAAAAATGTCCAAGAAACTTAGAATCCCTGTCTGAGACAATTGACAGTGGCAAACCATGTTTGCCCTCTCGAGTGAATAACTTAAAACATAAAGGACGTAATGTAGAATAATAACGCCATAGATATCAAACAAGTATAAGAGATATTATTCCATTCATAGTTGTCTGATATCTATGGCGTTATTATTCTACATTACGTGCTTTATGTTTTACGTTATTCACCCGAGAGGGCAAACATTTGGCATTGTTGCCGGGGATTTTATTGTTGTGCGGGGCTATGTGCGGGTGACCACCTTCGGTGGCATCCACCGTCGGTGGCCCCACCGTCGGTGTGACCACCGCACGGTGGTTCCACCATACGGTGGCCACTTTCTTTCTTTTTTTTTTTCTTTTTTTTTTTTTTTTTTTTCAATTTTTAGCAGACGGACTGACTGGAGCGTCCAGGTTCCCTCCGTTCATGATAGACCTTTAATTTTGACCCATTGACAGCATCTGGTATCTCCTTCCCATCCAGCGTCCATAACTTAATCGCCCCATTGGTATTGACCTCACATACCTTGAAGGGCCCTAGCCATCGCACTTTGAATTTCCCAGGTTTAATTTCATTCTTCCCGTTGAATTTCAACACTAGTTGTCCGGGAGTAAACTTCATTCGCCGTAGGTGCTTGTCGTGCCACACCTTTCATCTTTGCTGGGCTGCCTCTGTGGCCCATTGTGCCAGCATTCTTTTTTCGTCCAACTTACCTAAGGCATACAGTCTCTCCCTCAGACTCTCCATATCCCCGAGTCTGTTCTCTACTGCAATGCAAAGGCTTGGCACCATGAATTCCGTTGGCACCACCGCCTCCTGCCCGTACATGAGTTGGAACAGGGTCTGACCCATGGTCACTTTGTAAGTCATTCTGTAGGCCCATAGTATAGAGGGTAACCTCTCCTCCCAATCGTCCTTTTCTACCCCGTAGGACTTGTAAATTACCGATACCAATATTTTGTTTGTGGCCTCCGCCTGGCCATTGGCACGTGGGTAGTACGGGCTCAATAATGAGTGAAAAATCTTGAACTCTGATGTCAACAGTTGTATGACATGGTTCACGAAGTGGCCCCCCCGGTCACTAGTCAACTAAATAGGTATACCATATCGCGTAATGATTTGTTCATAAATAAATTTTGCTATGCTTACTATCGAATTATCCAGGAGAGCCCTTGCCTCCACCCACTTGGTCAAGTATTTTGTCCCAACTACAATGTACTGGCACCGTCATGTGCGGCTAGCCTTAAGAGGACCCACAAAGTCGAGTCCCCATCGTTCAAAGAGTTCTTGTGCGTGCGACGGGTTGAGGGGCATGAAGTCTTGCTTCAGAGGTTCGCCCGCCCATTGGCAAGTGTCACACCCCACGACCCACTCCCTGGCATCGTGATGTACCGTTGGCCACCACAGTCCTGTGAGAAGCACCTTGCGAGTTGTAGTGTCTGGGCTCGTATGTCCACCTGCGGGTCCTTCGTGTGCCTCCCTTAATACGCTCAAGACTTCTTCCTCCATGACACAACGCCTTAATACCTGGTCCAGCCCCATTTTGTAGAGTAACCCATTGATGAGCGAAAAAGTCCTGCTCCTTAATACGAGCTTTCTCCGTTCCCCTGGAGGCATACCCTCTAGAAATTGGGACGTCGATAGGTACTCTCCAATATTCCTGTACCACGAAGGGAGTACGGCTATTTGGAACAAGTGTGCATCTGGAAAATCATCATTTACTCCCTCTAGAGGTTCCCCCGACTTAATCCAGGACAGCTGGTCGGCTATGACATGGCTTCGCCCTGGTCTTACCACAATTAAAAATGTGACCTCCTATAGTAGCAATAGCCAATGGCTTATCCTCCCCTAGATAATAGGCTTGTTTACCAAGTACATGAGTGCCTGGTGGTCTACGTAAAATGTGAATGGTGTGGCCAGGAGGTAATGACGGAATTTCTATACGGCATAGACCATACCAAGGGCTTCACGTTCTATGGTACTATAGTTCTTTTCCACCTTCGAGAGCAACCTGCTAGCAAAGTAAATGGGGTGTTCCAACCTGTGTCCTCCTACTTGGGCTAATGTAGCCCCGATGTAATAGTTTGAGGCATCCACGTGAACATGAAATTCCTTATCCCAATTCAGGTATGCCAGTATGGGTGCTCCCATCAACCTTGTCTTCAGCTCTTCAAAGGCCTTGCTCTGTGGCTCTGCCCAAATGTATGGTTCCCCTTTCCTTGTCAACTTATCCAACGGGTGGGACACCTCAGCAGAGTTCTTGATGAACCTCCTGTAGTACCCCACATGACCAAGGAAGGACTTTATCCCCGTGACATCCGTAGGAGGTTCCATTTCTACTATTACTCGAATCTTGTCTGGGTCCGTTTTCAATTCTTCTTTACACACAATGTGTCCCAACAATCTTCCCTGTGGTACCATGAATCTACATTTCTTCGGGTTGAGGGCCAACCGTGCCCTTCGACATCTCTCTAGGCACTCCCCAAGAGTTTTTAAGTGGATGTCCTATCCGCTGTAAATAGACCAATCATCCAGGAAGGCTTTGAAGTTCCCCACCAACATCTTGTCGAAGATGTGCAAGATGATGTGTTGAAAGGTGGCAGGTGCATTACATAGACCGAAGGGCATTCGGTTGTATGCGTACACACCGTCCTCCACCACGAAGGTTGTTTTCAACTTATCTTCCTTCGCGATGGATATCTGGTTTTACCTAGAGAACCCATCCATGAAGGAATAGATTTCATGTCTAGCTACTTCCTCCAAGATGTTGTCGGTGAAGGGTGTGGGAAACGGGTCTTTAATAGTGACAGCGTTTAGGCATCGGAAGTCTACATAGATCCGGATCTGATTGGCCTCTTTCTTGAGGGAAATCACAATGGGAGACACCCATTCGCTTATCTGCACTTTGAAGATTATGCCCGCTTCCAACATCCGCTCAATTTCATCGTTCACCCATGCAGCATAATTTTTGTTTATTCGGTAAGGCCGCTTCCTCACCGGTTGGGCTCCCGGTACCAATGTTATTCAGTGTACACATAAATCTGGGGGCACGCCCTTCAAGTCCTTGTATGTCCATGCAAAGACATCCTTGTATTCAAGGAAAATTTTGAAGGCTGCGGCCTTCAGCACTAGATTCCAGTCGTCTTCGACAAGGATGATCTTGGGGTCACTCGTCTCCTCGAGATTTGTTTCCTTTAAATTGGCTTCCTGATATTTAATGGGCTCCCCCTTCAGGAATTGGTGTGTCGGTGTCTCATTCACTGATGCATCCCCTTCCTTATACTCGCCCTATTCTTGGGGAAATATATCTAGTTCTTCTTCGATGCTCAATACATTGCACGAGGGTGTAAATAGTTCATAATCTCCCATTTGCCAATGGAAGAGGCCATTCAAAGAGTCCCCGTCGTCCCCTGAGCATGCCTCCAGTTCTAACACCCCTTTGTCACTAGGCTCCATGTGGCATCCATCTCCACCCTCCGCTAACTGGTCTCCCTCAGATTCCAAGTCAAAAGAGGAGGCTAACTCCTCACTCACCATCTGCGTATGGAGATCAATCACGTACTTCCTCCCAACGTTTTCCAAAGAAAGGGTATTCCGCTTCCAGTTATGGTTCGTTTTTGCTGCAATGAGCCACCCCCGCCCGAGAATGGCATCATATCATTTCTGCTTCAAGGGGATTACTACAAAATCCAGCATGAATGGTTGCGTGCCAACCATCACCTGCTGGCCCATGAGGGTACCAAGGGGTTTAATCCCATGTTGGTCTACCCCTAGTAGGTTGAACGTAGGGGGCCACAACATTGGCTTTCCCAATTTTTTCCATGTCGCTTCTGGGAGTACATTTACTCCTGACCCTCCATCCACAATAGTGTCTATCAAGGTAGTCCCCAATATACCCATTTCTACCACCGTCGGGTGGCATCCGCTGTTGACTACCAACAACATGGGGTCGACCGCAGGGTTCACAACCTCCCTAAACACGGGGTCAGTTGTGGGGCTCACGACCTCCCTCGTTTTTACTTGTGGGGATACAGAGTTTAAGTTAGCCGTTTTTAGCTGTGGCATGGTCTCCAAAAGGTCTTGAATCCTCACGGGTACCTCTACCTGCAATATTTGCCATAAGATTTCCTCTTCTCCCCTTGTCCATGGTGGACTTGCTATCTGGTGGTTGTTCTTTCCTTATGCGGCCATTTCCTTTGTGATCTCGTCTCTGGCCTCCCGCACTCTCTCGATCTCTATGTGGGGATTTGGGTAAGCAATCCTTTTAGCCTGCACCCTTGTGATTTCCAACACTTCTGCCTTCGTAGGTTCTATGTTTAGAAGGTTTACACCAGGCTTCAGGCTATTTGCATCCTCATGGTCACCTAGCCCGCAACATCGGTAGAGGTGCTGAGGGTTGGCTTCCTTCGTGCAATCGCAGGCGAAGTGTCCCCACTGATTGCAGGCCCTACACTGAATCATTGGCTGGCCTTTGGCATCATACTGGATCCAATTTTTGTTATTGTTATTGTTATTGTTATTGTTATTATTTCTTCCGCCACTGCATCTGTTATCCCGGTATCCTCTAGATGATGTCGTTGTGTTAGTTTGTTGGCCCGTACCTACTGGTGTGGATGTTGTGGCTTGCTCTGTGAACAACACCTGGTCCGTGCTTCAAGTTTTCATGTTGTATGGGCACTCCTTGGTGGAGTGTCCCATCACTTGGCAAATCTCACAGAATGCCTTCTTCGGGCAAGTACCCTTTGTGTGCCCCTCCTCTTTGCACTCAGTGCACCATATGTCCCCTTCGGTCCGACTAGTGCTTCTCATTGTTTTGAATTCCCTTCTCATTCGCTCCATGTCTTTCTGGAGCGCTTGCACCCGTTTGGCAGCCTCGTTGTCGCTGTTGCTTTCCTGTGACGAGTCATCCTCCTCGAACGAGCTATCCTTCTTCTTATTTTTCTTCGATGTCTTGGTCTCGCTCTTGAGATCCATCGCTCTATTATATGCATCTTTGTACGATGTACGTGGAATGATTTTCATCTTCTTTCAGAGGGAATGCTTTAGTCCCTCCACGAACCATCGCTTTTTCAACCCATTTGTTGGTTGACTCTCCATTTTTCCCAGTAGTTCCTTCAGCCGCCGACTATAAGCTCGCACTATCTCGTTCTTATTCTGCTTCATTCCATAGATCTCGGCGACTATTTCATTGTCATCTCTCAAGAGACGGAACTCTATCCCAAACTCCTTCTTCAAGTCGGGCCATGTGCCGACTTTAGCTTTGTCCATATCTGAGTACCAGTCTATGGCCACTCCCCTCAAGGTTGTTGGGAATTGTGTTACCCATTCATCTTGATCGGTAACACCATTTGCTGACCATATGGTTTCGCACATTCGACAATGGCGAACAGGATCCTCCTTCCCGTCGCCATTAAACTTCGGTAGTTTCTGTTTACCTACCATTGATGGGGGTCGTCTCCCTGCGGTGGTTGTTGTGTTTGAGCCCCTGTGCCGCTTCCTCCAGTGCCCGTGGTGTGTCCTGTGTGGGTGACTGGTGGTACCGTGTTCTGCCTGCCTGCGTCGCACCTACAGCCATACGGTTTCCCTCCCCTTTTCTCTCACCCGCGCCCACTCCTGGTTCCCGTTGGTGCTCTTCACTCCGTGGTGTAAGGGATAAGTTTCTAAACTGATCTCGAGTCTCCTCGACTAGATTTTGCTGTAACCTCGTTTCTTCCAGAAACACTTTGTGGCTCCACGTCCTACGATGCTTTGGCAACGTGTAGAAATTTCCATCAACTTCTGCACCCTCCGTGACACCTCCTTGGTTCCCCTTGGGCCACCCTTGGGCAAGTCGTCCTTCAGCAAGTTGCCTCAACCTCCGTCTACATTCTACTTGTTGTTCCAGAATCAAGGCCCTATGCGCGGCCTCCCAGTCGTTCGTTTCTGCTTTTTTATTTCTATCTTTATTCAATAGGTTTGGCATTAATTGTCGCACATTTCCATAACTCACAATACATAAATCAAGACACATCTTTATTAATTCATTTCCTCCAATACAACTTGTGTCAATGACACTTTTATTTGAATATAAAAAGTTCAAGGTTCAATTCCCTCCTAGCCTGGCGCCATCTCGTTCTGTTTCCCATCGACTGTTCTCTTCGTAGCGTTGCAAGATTTGTTGCCGTCGCTCTTCCTAGGCAATCTCCTACAGGCGGGCTTGTTGTGCCAGCGATGCCTATGCAAGAAACCGGGGAAGGTGGTTCATCAATCGGTTTACTGCGGGGCTAACCTCCAGCGCTGTCCACACGGCACTTGGTGGGATTTCCGTCTCTCGTCGGACATAGGTCTGGATGGCTACCTGGAGAAAAATTGAAAATTCTCGCATTGTCGTGTCTTCTCCTATGTAAATTTCTATTCACGCGTCGTCAGCCTCTGGGTTTATTTCACCAACGGGTAGGCCCATTGTGTCCATGCGCCATCCACATCTTCATTCCTGAGTACGTCTAGGCAATGGCGCCAAATGTTTGCCCTCTTAAGTGAATAACTTAAAACATAAAGCACGTAATGTAGAATAATAACGCCATAGATATCAGACAAGTATAAGAGATATTATTCCAACCTCCTTGAAGAATATACCTACTATATGGGATGCATCCTGTGTGATTTTACAGGGTAGAAAGTGAGCCATTTTGGAAAATCTGTCAACAACTACATAGATGCTATCATGTCCATGTTTAGTCTTTGGAAGTCCTAATACAAATTCCATGCTGACTGAATCCCATGGCTTGCTTGGTATGGGTAAGGGATTATACAAACCTGCATTTGAACTGCTACCCTTGGCCCTTTGACAGATCACACAACCTTCCACATACTTTCTGATCTCAGTCTGCATCTTAGGCCTGAAATAGAATCTCTTAACCAACTCAAGGGTCTTGTCAATGCCAAAATGACCTGCCAATCCCCCACAATACTTTTCTTTCACAATGTTTTCCCTCATGGAACCTCTAGAAATGCAAAGTTGACTTCCCTTGAAAAGTAGACCATCCTGCAGCATAAAATCTGAGCACTCATTGTGGTACTTGTCACCCTTTTCCTGACATACTTGGTATGCTTCTTGGAAATCCTCATCTCCTTGGTACATATCCTTCATAGAATTAATGCCTATGCTCTCCAACTGAATCTCTTTTACTATCAAGTTCCTCCTTTTAAGGGCATCAACTACCTTATTTGTTACTCATTTCTTGTGCTTGATGGTGAAAGTGAATGCTTGAAGATATTCCATCCACTTCATATGTGGGTGATTCAACTTGTCCTGCCTATTCAAGAAACTCAGAGCATGGTTATCAGCATTGACTACAAACTCCTTTGGCAACAAATAGTGCCTCCATTTCCTCAAGGATTGGACCATTACATACATCTCTAATTCATAGGTTGAGTACTTCTGTTTCACCTCATTCAATTTTTCACTAAAGAAGGCTACTGGTCTACCTTCTTGGATCAAGACTCCCCTACTACCTTGTTACTTGCATCACATTCTATGGCGAAAACCTTATGAAAATCAGGTAAAACCAATATAGGTTGTTTTGCTACCCTCATTTTCAAATACTCAAAGGACTTGCCTACTTCACTAGTCCATACAAACTGATATTTTCTACCCCCCTTAATAGTATCAATCATAGGTTCACATACACCACTAAAATTCTTAATAAACTTCCTATAGAAGCTTGCAAGACCATTATAACTATTTACCTCACTTGCATTTCTAGGTGTAGGTCAATTGAGGATTGTTTCCACCTTGGATGGGTCCATCTTGAGATTGCTCTTGAAGATTACAAAACCAAGAAACACCAACTCTTCCTACAAGAAGACACACTTCTCCAAATTGATCTTCAGTTGTTCTTCATTCAACCTTTTCAATACCAAATCCAAGTGTGTTAGATTCTCATCCCTATCCTTGCTAAAAATCAAAATATCATCTAAGTACACAACAACAAAATGATTGATAAAAGTGATGCTCTACAAAAAGGATTAGAAAATTTGTTCGATGACAACACACACAAGAGCACAAGAAACAAACGTTAGTGTTAGCAACAAAAGATTATCTTAAACAGGCATATCAAGAGAGATATTAAGCATGAAATAGAAAGCATACAAACATAGAATAGATAGACTATACTCCTCCAAATGCTAATCAAGATGCTCATAGTTGATCGTCCCTTGTTCCTCTCATCTTCAAGTTCCACATGAGTGTAGCTCTCAGCTTTTAGCACTAGCCATGGATGCCATATGGAGATTCAAGATGGTTCAATATAATAATAAAATGCTATGCAAGTGTAGATAGTGATGCTATGAAAAATCTCTATGCTAATACCAGTATAACAACAATACTCTAATGCTTCCTTCTTTGCTTGAGGAGAAGGGTTCTATTTATAGAAGAAATGGGGAAATGAAGGGTTAAGATTGAGAAATCTTAACAAGGGTTAGGATTGAAAGATATTCAATCCATGTGAGACTTTCAACCCAATCCCATGTTGACAAGTGTCACCATGAGAAGGCTTGAGATGAGAGATAAGGAGCATTAAATTCTTGAGGGGACATGATGGTTACCCTGGGGGGTTGGGTTAGGGTTAGCTTAATTGATATTCCTTTTATCCAAGGGATAAATGAATGTGCAAGGGTTAAATGGTTACCTTAGTCAAAGAAATAAATTATTTGAAGAGACCCATGTGCCAAAAGGATGGTTAAGTTAGAGGAAAGTTTCTAACCAAAAGTAAAAGGTGAGTTAACCATAAATGGTTATGTAAGAGCCTTTAACGGTTTGGAAGACTTTAGAGGATAACCATTTGAAGACATAAAGCCTTTAATGGTTATTGAAGACTTTGGAGGTTTTTGAGAAGCGACTTCCTTTTATTTAGGAATGTGACAATGATTAGGATAGGATTAGGCTAATTAGAAGGAGTTGGAAGAATCTAGAAGGGATTTAGGCATCCAAGTGGATTTTGTAGGAGAATGCAAGTGGGAGGAATTTTGGGATTTTCAATTGAAATAAAATCATTTATTTCAATTAAATGGTGTAATTCGCATTAGGACAGATATTTAAATAAATATTAATTTATTTAAATGTGAATGTGAATTTTGGATTTTATTTAAATAAATCTTAATTTATTTACATGAGAAAAAGGAAGATAAAGCATTAAATGCTTGAAGACTTTGAGGGAAACCATTAAAGGCTTGAGAAGACTCTAGAAGGAAGCCATTAAGTTTGAAGACTTTAAGGGAAACCATTAAAGGCTTAAGAAGACTCTAGAAGGAAGCCATTAAGTTTGAAGACTTTAAGGGAAACCATTAAAGGCTTGAGAAGACTCTAGAAGGAAGCCATTAAGTTTGAAGACTTTAAGGGAAACCATTAAAGGTTTCAAGTGGGTGAGGATAAATAGGATTTTAAATAAATAAATTTATTTATTTAAATTAGTTGTACAACTTGCATTTGTAGGAAAATGCAAGTGGGTGGAGGATAAAGGTGATTTAAATAAATGTTAATTTATTTTAAATGTGAGAGATGGGATTAATTTATTTAAATGTGAGAGAAGATTTAATTAAACAAATATGATTTATTTATTTAATTAATGGTCTGAATTTGGTTAAGTGAATTAAATCAAATAAATTGAATAATTTATTTAATTAATAGGAGAAGAGGGTTAAGATGAATTAATTAAATATTAATTTAATTAATTATTGATTGATGGTTAAATAATCAAATAAATACTAAATATTCATTTAATTGAGTGGATAGATTTATGTGACTACATTTGCCCCTCTTTGAGATGGTGCGATTTTATCGCGTTGTTTCAAAGAAAGAAAAATAGGTGTGAAGAAATATGCCCCATAAATGTTAATTTAGTGGGTGGTATGCCCCCTCGAGAGATGGGCTGAATTTTTTTTGAAGAATCAGACAATCTCTCGAAAAAGAACGAGAAGTGGAGGGGAGGTAGAATAAAAGAAATTAGCAATAATGGTGAAAGAATGGAAGAAAACAGAGTGAATACGGAGAAATGGCAAGCCAGTGAGTACCCATAGGTTATGCAGGAAATATAGTACAAATGTGGTGTTGTGCTTTTGATTGATACTATGCAATTGATCAAAATTGGTTGGACAATCTGGTGCAATCGGTTTAATTGCCCCGGTCAAGTCAAAGCATGACAGTTGATGTTAGTTGTTCGCTTGGATAGGATAAAGTCTAAGTAAGTGAATCAAAGTGACCTGATGGTGACTTAGACAATTGATGTAATTGCCCGATGAAGTCAAGGTATTTGAAGCAAAATACTCGTTGAAACTTAGACAATTGATGTAATTGTCCATTATGATTGTGTTTGATTGGTTGATCAATTGATAGTGTGTGTGTGTGTGATGGATCATTGTGGTGAATCATAGTAGCCCCATTGAGACTAGGTCATTATGATAAATTCTTGTTGTAGTCTAGGTTTGCCATAATTGATTACCTATTGAGACCCCAAGATACTTGATTAGAGTCTCTGTTGATAGTCTAGGTGTGTGTGAGTCGATGTGTCTGTGTAGATAGAGTAATTGGCGTGATTGGGTTGATGGGAGATGATGTAGGGTATGTGATGATGATTACCAAGATGGGGAGGGTGAGGGTGGGATTCGATATTATATAGAAGAAATGGAGGACCTATGACGCATTCCTATGGAAGAAGAGGAAAATAGACTATCCATTGTCATTACTATGTATGCATGATATGCATCTATTATGAATGTATGGATAGATGGAATGCAACAGAATGCAATATATACAGATGAGATGGAATGACGATCCATAGTGCTTTATTTTTCATCATTGAGCTTTAAAATGTTGTAAGAAAATACAAGCAACTTGACATAATGATTCAAGATGACCTGAGTATTCCTTTCATGGATTTTGATATAGCAAGTTAATACAAGCAACTTGATATAATGGATCAAGTTGACCTGAGTATTGCTTGCAAAGCAGACAAGGGTTATCTCCTTTCATGCATGACTTGGAACGTCCTCCTTGATCTTTTGTCGATCATATCCTAAGACAAGTTCATACTGTAGTATCGAGCTTGGATGAGGCAGTAGGAACCAAAGATGGAGTATTGTACCTATAAGAAAACAGCATATATAAAGAATAAAGAATATGGACCCTCGATAATGGTTCGTGCTCATATGGTCGAGGTATACGTTGTAGTCAGCAAGCCGTAGTGATCTATGACTGTATTTTTCCTATGATCACGTAGCTTAGTGAACTTCCCACGTAAACACCATTAGTACGTGCCCCAATACTTCATCAGAATAATTCGCAAAAGATACACAAACAATGTTCTAGGAACCTGATATATATAAACGAATGAATAACCTACAAATCAACCAAGTACCTGATAGCTTAAACAAAATTTTCTTGTCAAAGAAAATGTCATCTTGTCTTTGTTTTGGTAAGGAAGGATGCATCCTTGTTTAGACAGTTTGCGTGTTTGATGTTGATTGTTTGGTTGATTGGATAAGTGGTCATCATTTGATTATTTCACCATGTTTGTGTGGTATCTGCTTTGAAAAATTCGTATATACAAAGTGTTGCCATGTTTTTGTTTGTTTGATGTTTTCTGAGGTTTTTGAATTTTGTGAGATAATTTTTCAATGTTTTTGGTATTTTGATGATTGTTTTGAATGTTTTTGGTATTTTGTGAGATAATTTTCCAATGTTTTTGGTATTTGGAGAGACAGTTTTGAATGTTTTTGGATTTTGTGAGATAGTTTTGAATGTTTTTGGATTTTAATGATTGTTTTGAATGTTTTTGAATTTTATGAGATAGTTTCGAATGAAGAACTCAATGAATCATAAGTAATGCACAATCCACTTCCATCAAATAGGTTAAGGGCATTGCCCCCAGTTTAGAGATGACTATGAAAAAGAAGGATGTAAGACGCATGAAGGACTATCCTTGATTGCAAATCAATGACAAGTCATGGTTTTGGACTAATGGATGTGTGGATGTAAACGAATGTGATCGCAACAAGTCTGAAAGAAAATGGAGCCATAGCCTTTACAAGTGGCGCCTGTTTGCCAGGTTTTCACCATCGCACTTACCCAAGGTGCCATCGGAGTGGTTATTCACCGTTTGGATGTATGATTTTTCTTTACTATTTTGATGTTTTTGTATTTTCTTCAAGACATTTTTCTGAATGTTTTTTGATGTTTTTGTCGATATGTATGGGAGCCTGATGCTCTGTGTAGCTTATGTATAAAACCATTTGAGGTGCATGTTGTTCATCGGATATGCTAGCGGTTCTCCTTCGGAAGTAGCCAACTGATATGCCCGGACCCAAATACAGCAGTGATAACATATGGACCCAGCCAGTTTGATTCAAACTTCCCCTGATGTTCTCAATTTGGTTGGTTACGAGGATTCTCTCAAAGAACAAGATCACCTACCTCGAATGTGCGAGGTCTAACTCGATGATTATAGCTTCTGCTCATATGTTGCTGATAGGCCTTGAGGTGATTGTATGCAGCTTGTTGTTTCTCATCAAGTAGCTCTAAGTCTTGGAGACGAGATACTTTGTATTCTTCATCATCGATGAGATTGTGCAAGGAAACCCGTAGAGATGGTATCTCAACCTTGATAGGTAAGATAGCTTATGCACCATAGACTAGTGAGTAGGGAGTTGCGCCTGTAGGGGTTTGAATGCTAGCTCGATACGCCCATAGTGTTGGATTCAATTGAACATGCCAATCACGACTGGCATCATTGACTATTTTCTTGAGGATTCTTAATATGTTCTTGTTTGATGCTTCAGCCTGACCATTGCCTGGTGGGTAATAGGGAGTGGAAAAGCGGTGTTGGATGTGAAATCTCTCACAGAGTTCACGAACATCCTGATTTTTGAAAGGAAGACCGTTATTTGTGATTATGGACATGGGTACACCATACCAGCAGATGATGTAATTAGGGATGAATGAGGTGATCTATTTGTCGGTGACTTGGGTAAGTGGAACAACTTCGATCCACTTTGTGAAGTACTCGGTGGCGGTAATAATGAATTTGTGGTCATTGGATGAAGATGGATGGATTTTACCCACAAGGTCAAGGCCCCATTGACAAAAAGGCCATGGTGTTGTGATTGGTTGCAATTCCTATGCTGGTGCATGTATCAGGTCTCCATGAACTTGGCATTTATTGCACTTTCTGACAAAGTAGTAGGAGTCTTTGTCCATGGATGGCCAATAGTATCCAGTGCGCATGAGTTTCTTGGCTAGTGACAGACCGCTTGCATGAGTTTCATAAATTCCTTCATGTATCTCTTCCAAGGCCTTTATTATCTCATCTTGTTCTAGACATCGAAGGAGAGTACCATCAAGACTGTGTCGATATAGGGTTTCAGCAATAATGGTATATCAAGCGGTTTGGCAAATGAAGGTTTTACATTGGTTATTTGATTGGTTAGGAGGAAGTGTGTGATCGCGGAGATAGGTGTAGAACTCACTACACCATAGGGATTCACAACTGATAAGGTGACATACCATCTTGGATTTAGGGATATCATAAGCGGGAATCCAAATTTGTTCGACCAAGAACTCGTAGCGTGTTGAATTCTGTGGAAGATCTGGGAGAGATGCAATGGTATCCATAGCGTCAGCAGCTCAATTCTGATCTCTAGGTATCTACTCAAAGGTGATAGTAGTGAATGATGCCTTTAATTTGTCCACCATTTGTTTGTACGGCATGAGTTTATCATCCTTTGTCTGATATTCATCTGTTGCTTCTCGAATGACCAGTTGGGAGTCACCATATACTTGTAGTTCTTGTAACTTCCATTGTATGGCTAGGCTGAGCCATGTGATCAAGGCCTCATATTCTGTTGTGTTGTTTGTGCATGGAAAGGTGAGCCTGTAAGACTTCGGGATGTTGTCACCTTGAGGTGTGATAAACAGAATGCCTACCCCCGAGCCATGCCTAGTGTATGACCCATAAAAGTATAGTTTACATGGTTGTGTTGTTGTGATCATGAATATCTCTTCATCTAGAAAATTGGAAATGAGAGGATGATCGCCTATGAGTGGTGCATCGGCCAACTAATTTGCAATGACTTGTCCTTTGATAGATTTACAGTCCACATACTCGATGTCAAATTCACTTAGAATCTTCACCTATTTGGCCAAGCGGCCTGTCAATGCTGCTTTGTTGAGTAAGTATTTGAGTGGATCAATTTTTTCAATTAGATGTACTTTATGTGTCAATAGATAGTGCCTCAGTTGAGTGGCTGCAAAGATTACTGCTAGGCAAACTCGCTCAATAGGTGTGTAATTGAGTTCATAGCCAACCAGTGTGTGAGAGATGTAGTAAACAACACACTCTTTCTCTTCTGCATTGTGTTGTGCCAATAGTACACCCAATGTTGTATTTGTTGCTGATATATAGAGTAGTAAAGGCCTACTTGGATCTGGTGGGACTAGCAATGGTGTATTCATGAGATAGTCTTTAAGCATTTGGAATGCTTGTTGGCATCTGGTATCCCATTGAAATCGGATGTTCTTGTGTAACAGGTGTGTAAACGGGTGACACTTATCTACCAGTTATGCAATGAATCTCCGAATTGATTGTAGTCATCCTTGTAATGTCCTTAGCTGACTGATGTTCTTTGGTGGTGGCATGTCCATGATTGCTTTGACCTTTGCAGGATCAACCTCAATACCTTTACTTGAGACATTGTATCCTAGAAGTTTCCCTGAGGTTACTCCAAAGACACATTTCTTTGGGTTGAGTCGAACATGATATTGTCCCAGTCTATCAAAGATTTTCTTTAATATTTCTAGATGACCTTCTCTTGTTAGTGATTTTGCCAATAAGTCATCAA
Source organism: Cryptomeria japonica (assembly GCF_030272615.1). Lineage (NCBI taxonomy): Eukaryota > Viridiplantae > Streptophyta > Pinopsida > Cupressales > Cupressaceae > Cryptomeria > Cryptomeria japonica. The sequence goes on from NC_081414.1 coordinate 31,195,141, forward strand.
CATAATCTTCCATTATGGTATGCATCATGTCATGAAAGATGGTGGTCATTTCTCTTTGATAGGTCACTCTTGCATTCTTTAGACCAAAAGGCATGACATTCCAGCAGTATGTGCCCCATGGACATGTGAAGGTCATCTTATGTTGATCCTTGGGTGCGATCTTTATTTGGTTGTAGCCTGAAAAGCCACCCATGAGAGAAAGCATGGCATGTCCTGCTGTTAGGCCCACTATTATGTCAATGTTTTGTAGGGGGAAGTCATCTTTAGGACATGCTTTGTTCAGATCTCTGAAGTCAGTATAGATACAGATGCCCCCATTTGGTTTGCCAACAGGCCCAATATTGGATATCCAATCTGCATAATCATTTGGTCTAATAAAACCAACATCTATGAGTTTCTTGAGTTCTGCCTTGACTAATACCGCAATCTAAGGATGCATCTTGCGAAGTTTCTGCTTGACAGGTTTGGCTCCTTCTGTTATGCTGAGGTGATGCATGACTAAATCCGGATCAAGACTAGGCATGTCTACATATGACCATGCGAAGTTGATCTGACACTTCTGGAAGAACTCTACAAACTTAGGTTGTTCCTTTGGAGTTAAAAGAGATGCCAGATGCATGTGGTGAGGTGTTTCAGGAGTCCCCACAATGTATTCTTTTGTTTCCTCAATGAGAATTGTCGATCGTTCCTGCTATGTACTAGAAGGGAGGATGTCAAACCTTTCATCCTCAGGCGCCTCAGAGAGGTTTTCACCATTGGATATGCTCTTTATTTTTACTTTTGTGGGATCAAACAGTGTCACAGTGTGGTTTTCACTGGAAGATCCATGTTTTATTGTTATATTTTTGCAACTGAAAGGTTTGGCATCTGCCCCAAAGTATGCTACACTATTAATTTCGATGGCAAATACATCTTTGTGATCCCCACTTGGTATGTTATCCCTTAATTCCAAAAAGTCAATGATCGCCTCATCGTTTTGGAAGTGGTCAAGGCATGGGGGATTAAGTTGGTTCCATTCGATGAGTTTAGGATGGATAATGGGCATTACCTCATTGATTAGGTTAAGTTCGTTAGATGTGTCAGTGAGGGTTAAGACATTGTGGTGAAGGTCATCGATGGTACTCTCCCTGTCAAAATTAGGCGTAGGATGTGACGTAGGGTCTGTGGAAGAAGTTTCCAGCTTAGGAACCCAAGAGGTCTTTATTTGTGCTTCTCCATAAACAGGGATTTCTTTGTGAGGTGGAGGGGGTGATGTGTCTTCCTCATCTGAAGTATTAAGTTGTACCGAATCAAATTCCCACTCATGCGAGTCAGTCTTTGAGTCGCTTTCTAGTATCCGATTACTATACCATACTGGGATGTCCTTTGAGTTAAACACTGCAGGTGTGATCGGTTTTGTAGATGAAATGATTGGTGTTGCAGGAAGGAATATGGGGATCAATGAATCCGATACGGGGAGTATTGGTAGTGTTGACTCTGCTACTTTTGTTGGAACTGTTGGTGTCGTAGATACTATTGTGGGTTCCGATACAATTGCTATTGCTAATGCTGCTATTGATGTTATTGCTGCTGCTGATGGGATGGTTGGTTTGATTGGTGGGATGAAGGGTGTTGTAGATGGTTTTGCTGGGATTTTTAGCCTTAATGGAGCAGTTGGTGTGGTGTGTGGTGTTGTTGATATAACTAAAGGTGACCTCTTTGTAATAGGTTGATATAGTGGTTTGTTGGGTTTCCTTTTGAATTTGAGTTTAGGAAAGATCTCCTTTTAAAAGCCTAGTCCTATGTTATCTTTGGGCTTTAATTCCGGCTGCAACGGTTCATGTCATCCTTGCTTGCAAGGTCCCAAAGCACTCTGGCCATCATAACCCATTCTTTGCATAATGAGAAGGCCTTTTCCATATTGATCTATGGGAAGCTTAGCTTGCAGAATGTCGGTGGTGATAGGATCTTTATAGATCGATTCTGCTAAGTCTTCATCACTGGTTTCCTCTTCTTGACTCTTTCAAAGGATGAAAGGTGTCAAAGTACATGCTGGTTGGACTAGTGACGTTTGTAGTACCTATTGAGGTTTTCTATGTGTTTTAGGAGAAGTAGGCATTTTCCCAACACAAAAGAGTTGGCTTAGATTGTATTCTCTGGGACCTTCCTCTGTTATTTTCATCTTGAGCTTCTCTTGCTTGGGTATAGTTGTGTTTGAACTGGAAAGAGAGGCTAGACTTATGTACGATGTGGAGGAGATGGCTTCTCTATTGTCAGGAACAGTAATCTCTGGTTGATGATTTATGTTATGACAATATGCAAAGGGGTTTGCATCGCCTAGGATCGTGATTTCTACACCATTATGAAGGAACTTGATACATTGATGGTAAGTGGATGGGACGGCTTGCATGGCGTGTATCGAAGGTCTTCCCAACAACAAATTGTATGGCAGAGGAAGGTCCAGAACCTGACATATGATGTGTTTCACCATGGGGCCCACTCGGATTGGTTGTACAATAGCTCCTTTTGATGAACGCTCTGCATCATCATAAGCTTTGATTGTGATCTTCTTGCGGGGATCCACTGATTCAATTGCATATCCCAATGCAGTGACTAATTGTAGTGTACAAATATTCAGGCTTGCTCCATTATCGATCAAGACTCTCTTGATCCTATGTTGGTTGATAAACCCTTCAATGTGGAGTGAGGCATTATGAGGTTGCCGGAAGGATGTGTTGTCACTTTCAGAGAAAGTGAGACAAGGTGATGACCTTAGATTTTCGACCATGGCTTGGAACTGATCTGTATTTAGGTTTGCAAGAACTGACGCCTCTTGGAGAGCTTGATCCAAGATTTTTTTATGAGATGGAGATAGGCGCAATAGCTCTAAGATAGATATCAGTGCGGGTGTTTTATCTAATTGGTCCACAAGGTTATACTGCTTTGGAATAGATGTGATGCCTTGTGGAGCTGCTTTTATGGTAATCTTGTTGCGACGTGTAACAACATTGCAAGTGGAGCTGGGATTTTTTATGGTAATAGTTGCAATTTGTTCATTGGCATCATATAGGTGATTCACAGTGTAATTATATGCGGCTTGCATATAATCGATGGTATCTGTGTTTCTCCCTGAAGTGGAAGGACCCCTTTGATCTTGTGATGGAAGTGGATTTTTAAACATGAGATGATCATTGTTTGTTGTCTTTGGGTCATGTCCTTCGATTTTGATTTCACCTCGATCAATAAGATCTTTCAATCAATGACAATTGCTTGTCTTATGTCCTTTCCCTTGATGGAAGTCACAATGCTCAGTATCCCTCCACCATGAAGGTTTGACTTGAGGTTCATAATTTGAAGTTTTGGGTAAGGTCACCAGATTTTGAGAAACCAACTGACGTAACACCGTTTCAATGGGTTCCCCTAAGGGAGTGTATGTTCTTTTAGGTTTAAAATTTTGTTGACATTGTCTGGGTTCCTCTTGAGATGTATTGCGTCCTTGACTTGGAGCAACAACTATGTTATTCTTGGGTGGGGGGTTCTGTCCTACAAATCGTACCACAGGTTGTGCACTTTTGATAGTTCTTGCATCCACAACCTCGTCGTTGACAACGTTTTTATTTGTGTTCCAGAAGTTAGGCTTGTCACTATTGAAGCGTGGGTGAGGGCCATCCTTTGGTTCATTATATATTTTGATAAGCCCTTTTTTTATGAGAGCTCGCTCACATTTTAAGCCTTTTGTGATCATGTCATTGAAAGAGTCTGTGTCTTTTACGTCTAGGTGAAATTCCATTTGGTCATTTAAGTTGGAAATAAATATTTCCACTAGTTCTTGTTTAGGTAACTGAAGAGAACGTCTGTTAGACATTTGATGACATTGTTGCAGAAAGATTGAAAATAGCTCACCTAGTTTTTGTGTTGTGTTACATAGATCAGCCATTGTGATATCACATTCAATGTTGTGTGAGTAATGTGCCAGGAATTTCTGGATGAGTTCTTCAAATGTCCTAATGCCACCTGGTAATCAGAAAAACCATGATGTGGTTGTTCCTCCCAAGCTTTAGGGAAAAAGTCGCATTAGGTATGTATCCTCGTATGCCACTTCAAGGCAAGCTGAATGGAATTCTCTAACATGATCACGAGGATCTCCTTTTCCTTGGTACTTTTCAAACTTGGGTGTTTCAAACCTTCGCAGAAAAGATGGCATATGAAGATTCATATCAAAGAGATAGGGACAAATGTCATTAAGTGAAAACTGATTAGTTTTCACACCACTATGAAGTTGTTGGGCGAGATTCTCAACTTGTTGCCGCAACATTTCTATTTCATTTGGAGGAGGAGGAGGTGGGGGATTACCTTGATGAAGGTTGTATCTGATATGTTCTCAACCTCTTTCGTCCTCATTATGACTTTGGCATTCTGATGCTTGTCTTAGTTGTGCAACATCAAAGTCAGAGGGTAGTTTAGCCCCCTTTGAGCAAGTCTTAAAAAGTTAGCATCGATGTTGCTCCTGAGTATTTCATCAAAAAGTCTATTAAAGAAAGGGTTGTGTTGTGCCCTTTCTATTACCGCTAGAGTAGGAGTGCCTAGATTTTCATCATTTATATTTCCTCCTAGGGATTCTTGGAACTCATTGATATTTTCTTCCTCTTCCTCTTCAATTTCTTGTTGTCTAGATCTTGATCTGGTATGAGCTATTTTGTTTATAAGTTTTTGTTGAAGTTTGATGAAAATGATGATGAGTTGGTGATGAAATGAAAGATTGATGTTTGGTGAAGTGTTTCGCATATGAATCTCTAGCACTAAAGGTAGATGGTACCAAAGTTCTTTCTTGAATTGTTTGTTGTGTTTGATTGACAAAGTTTGATGTGATAAGGTTTAGAGAAATCTGAGATGTATTACAGACTCAACTACCTAGTAATGAGAGGATTGCACTCATAGACTAGTTTTAACCTGCGTCTCTGAGGATGAGTTTATCCCAAATGTAGAGACACTCTAAAAAGTGATGTTTTTGTGTTTGATTCAAGCAATGTCGAAATAGAACTTAGGACAAGAACCTCTTTAATGTTTTGAGAGTTGGAATGGAGTTTATGAGATATGGATATGATAATGGATGAAATGTGAACTTCAATAAAAAATTTGTGTCACAAAAGGAACAAACTCTTCCTCTTCTCTTTCAAGAGTTGGTGGTTCTTCTTGAGCTACACTATATGGGATGCAAATATCTGGAAAGAAGTCAGGATTGATGTTGCCTCCTTTGTTCTTGTGATAACTCAAAGCACAATATTGCATAAAAGCTCTGCGGTTCAATGACTCTTGATCAAATTCGTTTGATTTCCCTTGAAGGTAAAGACGCATGCGACGTAGGAAGGTTCTATGAGAGACAAAGATTTGTCTATTAAGATACAAGAATTTCCTCCTTTTGATAAGAGCCTTTGAGCTCAATGGTCTTTTCTTCAAGTTGATATGTTGATGAAGATTCTTCTTTCTCAAGATGTGAAGAATGGTCATATAGTTTGATACTTTTGCTGTTTGATTTTGATCCTTTGTTAGGTTTTTGAAAAATGTTTGTGCTAGATGAATACTTGTTTTGGAATTGATTTTTTTATTTTTCTTTGACAAGAAAACAAAGCAAGCACACAAACACGAGAATGTCACCTAAAAAAGGCACAAATAAGTGTGGGTCTAGATCAACCCAATCCTTGGACTTTTATGACCCTTTCCTTCAAATGTATTTTAGGTGTTTTCCAAAGCCTAAAGTCAGCTCAATTTGCACTAGTCTTGACTCAAAACGAAAACACTTCAAACACTCTTTATCCCTAAGGTCAAATGGCCAGTTGTGATAAGTTCAGCCCACATCTTGATATTTCTTCGACTTTGGTACTACATACTTTATGAATCCCGTCATGGCAGGTAAGGATGTGATATACTAAGTCTTGCACAAGCATAACAAATAGATGATCCCTATGATGGGGGAGTCACCACTTTTATCGGGCTACAAGTAACCTTTCAAAAAGCTATATTTCTACTCAAGGAAATATGTATGGTGAGTATCTTGGGAGAAAAACCTTCTATGCTCTTGCACTGAATTTGTCACAAATATCCTCAAGCAATAGAATGGGTGGGCTACTACTTAAAGGTGTTTAGTAATGTTCTATGTTTTTGGACATAAGTTCATTCTACAGTGACTCACTTAAGAGCCTTGTAACTTGTGGTGGGGCCCATTTGTCCTTTCAGCAAGTTACACTGTAGGAACAGCTATACCCAAGGTTACTAACACTTTTCTCTTGCACCTAGGACCACGAAAGCCAAGGGAGAGGATAGTGTGTGTTAGAAGTAGGACCACTCGACCAACTCTTTTGCACAAGTGTGTCAAACACAAAATACACTTGTTCTTTTTATCTTGTCATTGCAATGATGTTCTATCTAATTGGAGATGTTGCTCCAACAACCATGATGTTCTTTTTAACTTCAAAGGCAAAATGTTTAGTAAACTAGAATTTGAAATCCTGGTCAACTTAATGAAAAACACGTTTGCATGAAATAAAATCATTTTGAGAACAACTTTGACAAATTGGGGATTCTTTTTAACTTGCACAAAATGAAGTGTTGATGTGAATTTTAGTTTGATGCAAGAAATAAAATTTGCCTTGTTGATTTTAAGCACCAAAAGAATTTGTTCCTAACTTTGCAAAAAATAATTTTGTGTTTGTTTTTGTGATTCTTTTTAACTTTGAACAAGTGTGATTCTTTTTAGAGCTCTAAACGAAAGATGTGGTTCTTTTTAAAACTCCAAATGAAAGTGTAGTTGATTTTAACCCAAAAGAAAAATGAATTTATTTTATCCTAACTTGAAAGACAAAGTTAGCAATATGAACAAATTTATTTCCTAAGCTAAAATTGCTAAAAAAATCCTATTGTAGGGGTTAGTTAAAATCTGCACAAAAGATAATTAGTTAGAAAAATCTGCATGTTTTGGTGGGCTTCTACAAGCCTAAAAATTTTGGTTTTCAGTTACAAGGAATTTTCTTACAACTCTTTGTTACAATAGCTCTACTCTATGTGAAAACAGAAGCACTATTTAACACGAAAGAGCAATAGTGTAGACAATAGCACTAAAGTATCAATTTGTGAAGGCGCTAAACTGAGAATAAAAGCGCAAGAGCATGACCTGTGTGTCAATTAAAACATTCTAAAGTTAGTAGTCTTCAAAATGGTTGCTCTTTGATTCACGTCGGGTTCACCAAATGATGCTCTGCAAAAAGCATTAGAAAATCAATTCGATGACAACACACACAAGAGAACAAGAAACAAACGTTAGTGTTAGCAACAAAAGACTATCCTAAACAGGCATATCAAGAGAGATATTAAGAATGAAATAGAAAGCATACAAACATAGAATAGATAAACTATACTCCTCCAAATGCTAATCAAGATGCTCATAGTTGCTCCTCCCTTGTTCCTCTCCTCTTAAAGTTCCACATGAGTGTAGCTCTCATCTTTTAGCACTAGCCATGGATGCCATATGTAGATTCAAGATGGTTGAATATGATAAGCAAATGCTATGCAAGTGTAGATAGTGATGCTATGAAAAATCTCTATGCTAATACTAGTATAACAACAATACTCTAATGCTTCCTTCTTTGCTTGAGGAGAAGGGTTCTATTTATAGAAGAAATGGGGAAATGAAGGGTTAAGATTGAGAAATCTTAACAAGGGTTAGGATTGAAAGATATTCAATCCATGTGAGACTTTCAACCCAATCCTATGTTGACAAGTGTCACCATGAGGAGGCTTGAGAGGAGAGATAAGGAGCATTAAATTCTTGAGGGGACATGATGGTTACCTTGGGGGGTTGGGTTAGGGTTAGGTTAATGAATATTCCTTTTATCCAAGGGATAAATGAATGTGCAAGGGTTAAATGGTTACCTTAGTCAAAGAAATAAATGATTTGAAGAGACCCATGAGTCAAAAGGATGGTTAAGTTAGAGGAAAGTCTCTAACCAAAGGTAAAAGGTGAGTTAACCATAAATGGTTATGTAAGAGCCTTTAATGGTTTGGAAGACTTTAGAGGTTAACCATTTGAAGACATAAAGCCTTTAATGGTTATTGAAGACTTTGGAGGTTTTTGAGAAGTGACTTCCTTTTATTTAGGAATGTGACAATGATTAGAGTAGGATTAGGCTAATTAGAAGGAGTTGGAAGAATCTAGAAGGGATTTAGGCATGCAAGTGGATTTTGTAGGAGAATGCAAGTGGGAGGAATTTTGGGATTTTCAATTGAAATAAAATCATTTATTTCAATTAAATGGTGTAATTCGCATTTGGACAAACATTTAAATAAATATTAATTTATTTAAATGTGAATGTGAATTTTGAATTTTATTTAAATAAATCTTAATTTATTTACATGAGAAAAAGGAAGATAAAGCATTAAATGCTTGAAGACTTTGAGGGAAACCATTAAAGGCTTGAGAAGACTCTAGAAGGAAGCCATTAAGTTTGAAGACTTTAAGGGAAACCATTAAAGGCTTAAGAAGACTCTAGAAGGAAGCCATTAAGTTTGAAGACTTTAAGGGAAACCATTAAAGGCTTGAGAAGACTCTAGAAGGAAGCCATTAAGTTTGAAGACTTTAAGGGAAACCATTAAAGGTTTCAAGTGGGTGAGGATAAATAGGATTTTAAATAAATAAATTATTTATTTAAAATAGTTGTGCAACTTGCATTTGTAGGAAAATGCAAGTGGGTGGAGGATAAAGGTGATTTAAATAAATGTTAATTTATTTTAAATGTGGGAGATGGGATTAAATTATTTAAATGTGAGAGAAGATTTAATTAAACAAATATGATTTATTTATTTAATTAATGGTCTGAATTTGGTTAAGTGAATTAAATCAAATAAATTGAATAATTTATTTAATTAATAGGAGAAGAGGGTTAAGATGAATTAATTAAATATTAATTTAATTAATTATTGATTGATGGTTAAATAATCAAATAAATACTAAATATTCATTTAATTAAGTGGACAGATTTATGTGACTACAAAAAGGTTTCAAGACTTCATTCATGAGTCTCATGAATTTACTAGGGACATTTGAGAGGCCAAATGGCATAACTAGCCATTCATAAAGTCCTTCATTTGTTTTGAAGGTTGTCTTCCACTCATCTCCCTCTCTTATCCTGATTTGATGGTAACCGCTCTTCAAATCCACCTTGGAGTAGTACTTGGCTCCTGCTAGACAATCCATCAAGTCCTCTATCTGAGGCATAGGGAACCTATACCTGATTGTGATCTTATTTATGGCTCTAGAGTCGATGCACAATCTCCATGTACCTTCTTTCTCAGGGGCCAATACTGCAGAGATAGCACAAGGGATAATGCTCTTCCTTATGAATCTCTTTTCTAGCAACTCATGTACTTGCCTTGCAAGTTCTTCATTTTGATCAAGGGTCAATTTATATGTTGCTTTCTTGGGAAATGTTGAGCCTGGTATAAGGTCAATACAGTGACTCACATCTCTAAAAGGTGGCAAGGTCTCTAGTTTGCTTCCTGCAACTATACCCTTGTATCTTTCCAACAACTCCTTCACTTCCCTAAGACCTGCAGTCCTTTATTGCACCTTGTCTTCCATTTTCTTTCTCACTTCTTCTCTTGGCCTCACCACTATGACAAAGCATGGGGTACCCTTCTCTCTGATTGTTTGCATAAACTCCTCTTTACCTACTAACATGACACTAGTCACAATGTGACTGTCCTTCCCATCTTCTGATAGTGGAGTCATAGTGTATTGCACACCATTTTTAGTTAACTTGTAGACATTTTTCCTCCCATCATGTCTTGAGTCTACATCATATTTCCATGGTCTTCCAAGGAGTAAATGGCAAGCATCCATCTGTGCAACATCACACAAGATCTTGTCTCTATATTCATCTATTTGAAATTCAACCCAAACTTGTTCACTTACCAAGGCTTGTTGCTCTTTGCTCAACCAAGGGACTTTCTAGGGGCAGGGATGAGGAAATTTCTTCAATCCAAACTTGTTAACATCTCAGTTGAAGCAAGATTATTTGCTGACCCTGAGTCCACAATGACTCTACATACCTTTCCACTTACCTTGCAAGTAGTTCTAAACAGTGTCTTCCTCTACGGTGGCTCCTTGATGGTTGGTACCTTCAAGAGGATCCTTTGGAACATTAGACACTCCCCTTGCTATGGGTATGCATGTCTTGAAGGTGATTTCACAGTTTGGGTGTCCTCCTCATGTACCAAATGACCTCTCCTTTCTCCACCTTGACTATTAGAGCCTTGTTTTTTTGGGCATCTAAATGACTGATGGCCAACTTGATTACATGTGAAACACCTTCCGTTGAACACATTGGCTCCTCTACCTCCAAATCTACCTCGGCCATTTGGTCTCCTTCCTCTAAAACTACCCCTATGACTTGGTTCTCCTTCTGATTCCTGATTACTTGACTCTCCTTGTGGTTTAGGAGATGTGCCTCTTCCTCACCAAATCTATATTTTCCTCTAAAGTTACCTCCTCTTCCTCTACCTTGATGGTCTCCCTTTCTTCTAAACTTTTCTTCAATCCTTAGTCCCATCTGATAGCATCTGTGAATTGTCTCCAGATTGAAGAGACTTAATTCATCTTGAATGGCATACTTGAGGCCATTCATGTATCTTGCCAACTTTTGCTTTTCATTCTCTGGTACCCTTGCTCTCAAGGACAGTTTGTGGAACTCCTCTGTGTATCCACTGACATCCAAATCCTTTTGTCTTAGACTATGCAACTTCTTGTGCATTGTCACTTCATAATCCTCAGGTACAAATTGTCTTTTCACCTCTGCATCCATCCTCTTCCATGATGAGATGGGGTTCTTTCCCTCTTCTACTCTCTCATTTTGCAAGAAGTTCCACCAACTAAGGGAAGATCCTTTCATCTTGGACTTAGCAGTCTTCATATTTTGGTTCTCAAGCACATCTTCACACTCAAATTGATTCTCTAAGGCCTCCAACCAATCCATCACCTCCTCTAGGTTCATCTTCCCAGTAAACACAGGTAGGCTTGCTTTGTCATCTCTACTACCTACTCTCTCAAAGGCTTCAAGGAAACTTCTTTGATCTATAGGTATCCTTTCTCTTGCCTGCAAAAGGGGATCATCCTCATTCCCTTCTTCCTCTTCTTCTTCAGAGTCTCCTTGCTTCTTATCCATCTTACCCTTCAACCTATCCAATTCTTTCCTCGCCTCTTTGTTAGTTGTCGCCTGCTCTCTTACCAACTTGGCCAATTCAACGTTGGTCATCCTTCTTCCATCACTAGTGTCTTCTCCTTCTGAAATCTTACCAACCTCCTTCTTCCACCCTCAAGAACCTTTAAGGCTTTGATACCACCTAATGCAGAGTGGGCAACAAGAAGGTAAGAAGACCCAAATCACCCCTTTTAAGCCTAGACAAGGCTTATCTCAACCCATAACTAGGGTTCTACCCACACACTAATGTACTCAATCAACCAAAACACTTTCTAAGGAGGGTTAGGGCTATTTTAAAACCAAGGACACTCATCCTATTCCTTTCACCCAATTTTGAAGACTTCCTACTACACCCGAGTCAAGGAACCCCCAATTAGGCCTATTCCTTGTAGCCCTATATGACCGGTATTTCTCAAATAATTCAAATTTCCTTCAAAGAACCTTAGGAAAAAATTACATTTCAAAGTACCATTTTGGGATTTACATCCAATTCCAAGAGATACAGTTATGACCTTGCTCCAACACCCCTAAGCACCTACTTGGTTGGCAGACCTAATAGGCCTAATTAGGTCTATTTTCCAAAGCAACTACTTAAGAAAGGGCTAGCATAATCTAACTTGGGAATGTTCCTTAGGTGTCTAATGAGCCAAAACCACCCTTAAACCAGTTCCCAAACTCTCCTTAGGTGACTGTTCTCTCATTCCTCCTCAAGGCTAAGCTAAACACGTGGTTTTGTTTAACCTAGGGTATGGTGGAAACCACACCAAAACTCACTCCCAGATTCTGCCCCTTTGGAATCACAATATACACACCCTCAAATTTCATTTCCCAAAGGGCCGATGAGTTCCTCAATAGGATTTGTAGGTTAGGGTCATGTTTTTGGTGAAAGCCTATGTACCGGGTCCTTGAGTGACAATTTTTTATAAACTGGCTACAACTTGCTCCAAAATCCACCAATTCGAGTCAGACCACTTGCATTTGAACTTGCACTCACACCAAAATCCAATGAATTTAAAACTTCAAGCCAACCAATGCTCTATCAGATCGTACAGTGCGGAAAACAAGTGAAAATGGGCAAAATCTAATTTTTTGTTTATTCAAACCACCAACTTCTTACATTCATCATCCAACCAACTCATCAATGATCTGGAAAATTTGTTAGGACCATTGGAACTTCTTTGTTAATCGGTGGGGAAAATTTGCTTAACAACTTTTGCGACTTTTTACATCTTTTGGCAACTTTTCAATTTTGACATTCCAAAGTCCCTAATGGACTTGTAGACCAATCCTAAGCCTAAAACAACTTAGGGGACAACTTAACAACATACCTCCTATCCTAGATGAACCCATGGTCAAAGTTGGTCACTAGGTTTATAAATGACCTAGAGCCAACTGACCTTACAAGGGGTTCTTTATTACATTCATAGGCTCCAAAGATCCACACTGATTCAAAACACCATTCTAGGGTGTAAGACCATCTACCAGCACACAAACAACAAACAAAATCCAAAACCAAGAGGTGCCCTGTACCAACAACCCCCCTTTAAGGTTTACATTATGAAAAAGACAAAAACTACAAACAAAAGATTATTTAATGTAAACCTTATTCCTAACAAACCCCCTTTAAGATTACATTATGAAGTAAAATAAGAAAAACAAAATGAGCATTGGCCTAAACTCCCTGGTCTAGACAAATGTTTGGAATCTCCAACTCTTCATCAACATCAACCTAAACTTCTTGGTCTAGGTAAATGAATCTCCAACTCTGCAGTAGGATCAACCCAAACTACTCATGTATGGGTAAATACGTTGATCATCCAACATACCTCTCTTCATAAATAGTTTGTGGATTCCAACTATTCACAGACCAACAACTCACCAATTTTGTGGACTCAACAATCCACAAACTAACATATCGTTGCATGCCTCCTCTTGCTCTTGAAAGGACTAGCAATAAAAAAATGCTTCTCATGCAATGTATCATCCCTAAATAAGAAGCTAGTTCAGGATGATAGATATCCTCCAACCTCCAATAGTACCCCTTAAATAATTAATTCAAACAAAAAATGTTGTATGACAGATTCCTTCTTCAGCATCTTGGCCTTGTATATCTTAAACATCCCACTATTCACCTTACCCCAATTTAACACACCATGAATATGATCGATCATGGACACGTGTTCAACTAAGAGACCCTTCATCTTCATAACAAAAGTCATACAATATGAAAGATAATCATTTAGCCACCAAACCCATCGGATGTTGCAGTCTCCAAAAGACAAGTCATATGCAATTTCTTCATAAGGCCTAAATACATCACAAATACCTAGAAAACACAACTTGATAGTCATTTTCTTTCAAAATTCCCAAATTGCCGTCACAAAATAGCCATGTGATGAAATTAGTTTCATGGCCTTCGCCGTAATCAATTTTTAATGAATTTCCAATGCTATAAGGGAAAACTACAACATCTGGTTCACGTAATTCTGTACCAAAAAACCTTGTAGGAAGATCGTTGCACACAACAATAATAAAAATAACACAGAAATTCAAGCACCAGCCATCGTTTTTATGAAAGCAAGTTCTTGTGGTTTTGATTCCAATTCAGGTCTTCACACAGCAGACTGCAAGAAACCTCCACACAGTAGAATGCAAGAAAACTTCACACGACTAGCATCAATAAACAAAACTACACATTATAGTTGCTCTCTTTTAATCATCAATATTTAAGTGGAAGACACACAGCTGGTATCTTGTCACCATCTATCTACCTTAGAAAACAAAGCATTTAACAACTACTAATCTGTGAATTGCACACTTATCTTTCTGCAGACTTTGCCAAATCAAATAAAAATGCCACAGAAGAATCGAAACTGGACTCCACATGATGGTCATTCAACACACAAATTTGTGACCTCCTTAAACAATGAAGTAGTTAGGAAGCCTTTCCATACAAACCCGCCAAGCTTGCCTTTCCATTTTGCCAGGCCAAAGATTATAACTGCTCTAATATCAATGTAAAGTAGCAATGTAAGCAGCAATAACAGAAAAATAATATAAATAAGATTTATATTGTAAAAATAAAGAGGTAATATATTATCATCATTACATTCAATGTATTAGCTTTATAAAGCTATTATTTCCCTCACAAAACTAATTTATGAGTGTGCACTACCCAACTTACTAACCAACCTAACTTGATTCTTGATTTATTAAATATAAACTTTATTTATTTCCTAACATAAGTAGCTATGACGTCATCAATTACTTACGCAATGCCTAGTAGAAACACGTTCTAAATAGTTTTCTAGTTTGATAAAACGTGGTTCTAAATCGTTAAATAGTTAGATAAAATTTGATTGTACATGTTAGCTGAATAGAACATATTTTAATTTATTAGACCTCCAGAATGATTCAAACCGTTCATTTCTGCGTATTTACCTATCAAGTGGAAAAGATGTTGGTGGAGGGGTATCACTTCAGACAGCGAAAACACAATTTGATTCGTTTTACCGTATATGAAGCGCACTCTTAAAATAGTTATCAAGTTAATGGAAGAACTTTTTGTGCTTATAATTAATTGACTCTGGGAGTCACTCCCATACTATCTTATCTCAATAATACTCATTAGAGCTGTCTCTTCTTTATCTTATCTTCTTACTGTGTATCCCATCTCAACTTTTCTGAACACGAGGATAATGCTCTATTAAATAAATTCATGAATAAGAGAACAGAGAGTTAGAAGTCTTCACTATCTTTACCATAGACAACCAAATGTTTTTTGTTTTTTTTTTGGGTATTTTTAATAAAAGTAAAAATATATTAACAAAAGAAGTGCTAGCGGGCCAGATTACACATTAGTTGGAGAACAAGACGGGATGCTCTGGAAGAGTAGAGAAAGAATAAGATTAGGAATGCTCATCCAAATTGTAATCAGATTTCACATTAGAAGGGTTATTATAAAAAAAAAAATTATATAATGATCTCTATAAAATTTAGATAAGATAAATATTATCAAAAAGATGATGGAAGTCTTGAAACAATATGTATAATATAATTCAATCATTTTTTTCAAACGTTAAGATTAATATTGGTGATCTTCTCTCACCATCAGTTTTGATATTGAAAAGAAGATTGTTAAGATTTTTTAGAGAATTATAAATAGTGGACACACATTTCAGTATTTGTTTACAATCTTATTTAAGATTATGAACATTCATTTTAAGAAGATCTAAAAATGATTAAATAAATAAATTGAAGATCGTTACAAAAACTAAATTGATCATTATTACCAACCATTTTTTGAAATACCTCAAAATCAATCCCATGATTACTGGTCATGTAACTTTATGAATAGGCTAGGATTATCAAAGGTACCCTTTATTTTACCCTTTAGCATCAAAGAAAAGAGAGTACACTGAAGTCACACTTATATATACACACATAATGGATACTACCAGAGAAGTAAATAGTGGAAAATTGAAGAAATTACATTGTTATGTTTTACACGGGATTAATTCCCCTTTACACTCTAGATCTCATCATATTGTATAGAAGAAAAACTAGCCAGAACTAGACCAACCAACCCTGTCATGCCCCTAAGAAGAGGCAGAAGGCTGTCTGGCAGACTGGACTTCCCACGTTTGTTGAATATTCCACTTCACGGCATTTTAGTGGGCTTGCCCTTTCTAGCCCACGCAAAATTGGTCCCGCCAAGGAAACATGGTCCTTGCGTTCCGCTGAAAGCAAAGGAAACTATGTCCTTGCGTTCCGCTGAAAGAGAAGAAAAGCCATAGTTCAGTTCCTTTAAACTTGACCAAAAAAATGAGCCTCATAATCAGCCCTACAAATCTCTCCTCCACACGCACACTCATCCCGTTCCAAACGTCTTAAACGCCTGCTCACATTTTTGCTTTCCTCGCTGCATTTGCTAATTTTCTGTCGATGTGTTTCTGCTGCAACTGTAACCGACATCGCAATCTGTAAAGCAGGAGTAAGAAGTGGCAGAGGCACATCTTGTTTCCCCTCTTTCCCCAATGGAAACCACTTGCTTAGCGAAAGAGTGGGCGACGACAATAACTCCTCCCACGAAACTTCAAGCCGACCCAGAACTTTGCTCTTCGATCCTCCAAATATTTCTCTTCTTCTTCTCCACCTCAATTCAAATACAACCGACTCTGACTCCATTATCAGTGCAGACAACATTTGATCCATTCCTTTTCCCCCACATTCCAAGCAGAATGTTTCTCCCCAATGGGGTTCTGGGGAGGCCTCAACCTCCTTCGTATTAACTGCTATCTTCTTGTTCAGATAATACCGAACAAACAAACTACCTTTACAGCCAGGCTGAAGAGCAATATTTTTTGCTCCAACAACATCTAATTTGAGCTGCACAGAACATCTTGACTTTCTCTCCTCCATTAAATCTCCTTGTTGTAGAAATATTGCGTTGTTGTTCAAAGCAAAACTCTGCTAGAGCAATACTCAGTCGAAAAGATTTGAGATGAGAGGAGTACAAGTGGAAAGTGGTATATATAGCTATTCACATCGAATCTGATGTTGTTTTTCGGACGGGGCTTTGCATAGTTATCCGTATCTCCAAAAAGATGAAGTGAAGATCGCGGATAATATGATATGATTAATTTCACCATCCCCCAACTGTTTCTAAGTCGGCCAGCCTGAAATACCTTATCTCTTTACGTGGCTTGGTCGTCCACTTGAAAATACATGGCTAGAAACTATGTTCTACTGTAGTGAAGCAAGTGGTTCTCTTGTGTATTCACTCTGGTGTTGATGGATTGCAATTTGATTTCCACCCATTCATATAAAATCCATATTTTGGAGAATCTTGATTGTTCTCTTAAAGCGACCTAAACATTATTTAATTTAGTAATGCAGAACAACTCACAGGATTAATATACCCACCAAAATCAGCGTAGCTATCAACCGGAAAAGGATATATTACTTGAGGACTATACTTTTAAAGGAGGACGATTCATAGAAGTAATTATCTGCCTAATAGAAGAAGATCCACGATCCCTATTTTCTTATTATACTAAACTTCAAATATTACAGTTCAACAAATAGCAGCTGAACAATGCAAAAGATAACAGGAAACAAAAAGATCTTCAATAATATCTTGAGATCTCATATATTTCCTCGAACAATCTTTTTGTTGTGGTGTGGGACCCAACTCTATCTCGCTATCTATTTATATGTATCTTTATGTCTTCCTTTACAAATCCCTCTTTAACTCTATATCTCCCTATCTTTCTAACTTTCTATCTCCCTCTACCTCTCTCTATCTCTCTATCTATTTTCCCTCTCTTCCCTGTATCTCTAAACATGCCTCTCTCTCTCTCTCTCTCTCTCTCTCTCTCTCCTTTTAGACCTTCATTTATATATACCTCTTTTCCTCTCTATATCTATCTCTCCCTATCACTTCTTTCATTTATCCCTCTAAATCTATCTAGTTATCTTTATCTCTCTCTACCACTATATCTCTCCCTCTTTTTATATACCATTATCTTTATCTTTTTATCTCTCCCTTTCTCTCTTTTTATTTTTCTTTTCCATCTTTATCTATTTCTCTCCCCTCTCTCATTTATCTATCCAAATCTGTCACCTCCTCTCCATATTCCTCTTTGTATTCTCCATCTTTGTCTCTAACTCTTTTTATATCTCTATCTTCTTCTTCTCTATCTATATCTTTATCTATTTATCCATCTCTCTTTTGCTCATCCCCCCTCTATCTCTCCCTCCTCCTAGTAGTATATCAACCTCTCTCTCTCTCGCTCTCACCATATTTTGTTGGTAATGAAACTTTATTATCTTCTCAATTTAAAGGTTTTGTTTCAATTATGATTAGATCATTGTAAGTGGATGCATAGTTAATCTGAAGCTATCACTTCTCTAATGAGAACTTTGTTGCACAAACAACATTATGACCTACCAAGTGACCTCATGTATTACCCAATTATATGCAAAAAAAATAGGCCAATGTTTTCCCTAATTCACCTTACATACCTCTTTCAGCATACCCATTGCACACTAAGGTGCAATTGCTAGTTTAATGTAATGCTAATTATATCTTCACTTCCACCTCTCGACTGCCAAACTGATCACTCAATTTGTCTATCAATCAATTTTTCTATCCCCACCCTACAATTAGTTAACTTCATAATTATCTCAATTTAATATTATTGATTATGGAAGATTAAAAGTGTCCATACATAAAGTCCACTTTTTTCTCATGAATAAGGATATAAAAAGTATAAAATAAATATATAATAATAATAATAATTTGATAATATAATAAAAATAATAATATATTAAAATATAATCATATCTTAATGATAATCTAATATGAATTACAATATCATAATACAATAATAATTTAATATTAATTACAATGTAATAATATGATAAACTTTTAAGTGGAATAATGAACAAATACGATATCTTTTAGTTTACTTTATCTATATTCCTCTAAAGATAGATATGTTAGTAAATAACACACTTATAGTGGATAGTTATGATATTTTATATGAAACAAAAAAATCATTTAATTCACTTTTTAATTAATGCTTTTTTTTATATATAATATTCATAGATTCTCATGTTTTCATATATAGGTTCATCTTCATCAATATTTGATTATTTTCAAATTTACATGTGGACTAGTTATTGACAATATATAATATAAAAATATTACAAAACTAAGTCTCATAACTACAAATACTATACCAACCATTAGAACCGATCCAATTAAATATTGTCTCTTCTATCCTATACACCATGCAATTGTATACGAATGTGGCTTAGGTACCCAAGCTATGTACTCAGTTAAAGTGAGATCTAAAGTATGTACACCTCATTTGTAGCATAGTTAGGTGCCTCTTGCAAGAAGTATGGAGTAGTTCCATATTACTATAAATCATCTATAGATCCATATAAAGACTGCAGAACATCATAGACTATAAAAAAATAAATCTTTCCTTCTTTCTTTCTAAAAGAATACAAGTGTAAAGATAACAAATCTATGATACGATTAATTTTACTATCCAACACTTGTTTCTAAGCCGCTAGCCTGAAACCCCTTATCTCTTTACATGGCTTGTCAATCCACTTGAAACTACGTGGCTAGATATAGTATTGTACTTTAAGGGATGCAAGTGGTGCTCTTGTGTGCTACTCTTATCACTATTTATGTATTTGTTGATAGTGGGATGGCGTTCTCTTGTGTGCTACTCTTATCACTATTTATGTATTTGTTGATAGTGGGATGGCGTTTCCTTACAGTATGTGATGCCTCGGTGTTGAGGGATTGTAAATTGTTTTGCACCCAAAAATATAAAATCCATATCTAAGACTTCAACAAATGTTGATTGATCTCCTAACGTGATTTAAGCATTGTTTACTTTACTAATGCGTTAAGAAAATATCAAAGGATCGATATACCCACATACCTACCAAAATCAACTTAGCTATCATACTTTTAAAGAAGGAAAGCACAATTCGGTTGACTCTACTAATGTTTGGACACAATTTCTTGACTGGACACACTACTTTTCATATGCAGCCCTCCCTTTGGCTTAGCCTTTATTCATAATAAAACTCCCCTTGGTTTCTAGCTATGGTAGGTTTTGCCTTAGCCCAAGATATCCCTCAATCAAAAATGAAATCTAAGAGGTCAACTTGAGGATGTGTGTAAAGAGACAACATGAATCTCAAAGCCTAGGGAAAAATAACACCTTGAAAGCATGAAAGGGGAAAAGGACATCCTTAAAGAGATGGAGAGTAAAAGAAAAGATCTAATAAGTTAAAAGAAATCCAACCTTTACATCAACCCTAGGTTACATGAAAGAATATCTTTGAGTTCATAAAAAAAATATAAAAAAATAAATGATTTTAAATTTAAATAATCTAGCTTAATATTTATAATCAATATGTATACAATTAATTTATATTATATTAGTTAGGTTAATAAATGAATAGTATTAAGTGTGATAATTAATTGTGAGGGTAGGATATTTAAATCTAAAACTAATTATAGAATAATCTAATTGATATATTATGTATAGTCCATTCATCAATGTGAAAATTGATTGTCTTTGGTCTAATAAATATGTTATCATTTATGCACTCTTGAAATTCTATGTTCTTTAATCTCATGACCCTTTGGTTTAATCTTTTTACATGTAGATTTGATTTGATGCATTCAAAAATGAGTTGTTTTATAGATAACTAATATGATAGAATATTTCTTTAATAATTCAGTTCACCTTCACCCCTTCATTAGCTCAATAAGTTTAAGTTAGTTATTGGCAAATAAGGAACACAAAGCATAATAGAACAAACCATAGTCTAGACAAAACATAAGAAGGACATTACAACAACATCTAATGGTGTACAATACCTCATGAGAAATAGTGAGATATATAGAGGGTCGTGTCCTTACATCTATAGAAATTATAGTAGCATATAACTATACTACAAAGAGAGATGAAAAATAAAGGAATAATAAGAATAAATATATAAATAAATGAAATATAGATAGGAGCATTACCCATGTGTGTGTGCGAATGGATTAATCTTATGATGTATATGAATATATGTAAAGGAAAAACAACATAATTTTTTACTATTTATATGTTTATCTATTACAACCATTTTGGGTTCCTTCTTATTACATCATCTTAGAACTAACATTCTAACATAAATTACCTAAAACATGGATCTATATTTATTGACAATAGTTGGTTTCCTTGCCAAGATAACAGTTTGTTGATGCATGCGAAGAAAACTACACACACACACACGAAAGTTTATGGTAATGAATACTAGTAAGGAAAGGAGTATCTATGAAAATTATGATATTAAGTAAATGGAAGCACATAATAGGTGCTAAACCTTGGGGAGGAGCTAAGCACATAGAGGGTACAATGGAAAGAGGGAGATCCAAAAGAATGTGGCACTAAGATAATTTTAGTCTAATTTGTGGATGTATAAATATCAATTAAAAATTTATGGCCAGTGGAGATAGCAAGAAAATGATAGATTGTTGCTTAAATTGAGATGATATTGAAAGAAAGCCAAAAAAGTATCACAACTAAGAAGAGAGAAGAAGAAAGAAGGGCTAAATAGCTCCAAGAAAGAGAGGAAAGATATCAAATGGAATAGATGTGTATGATGTTTTTCATTATTTCACTTAAATAATATTAAATTAATAAATTATAATAATAAAATCTCTCAATGTCTTTTTATATAGATTATAAAAGATATAAATGCTAATCTTAATATAGATTTATTTTTCTTTTCTTGCTTCAAATAAAATATCGTATCCAATAACAATGACGATAAAATGTTGATTTTCGTTTTATCTTTAAATATTTATAAAAAAATAAAAATACAAATTAAGATTGAAATAAGAAGTGCAACATCATTATTCAATGAGACAAACTAATAAAAATTAATATGAATACATCAATTTTTTAGTACCCAAACTATGTACAATTGTGATGACAACATCCTCATGTATCATTAAATTTAAATCAATAATTATTTTTCTAAAAAGCGCATCCACAATGCTGATAGCCACCGGCCACTATTGCCCACTATAAACAACTGTCATGTTGACAAGAACGCTCGAAGAATTTGAGCTCCTCCTACTCTGTAGAAAGGTCAACCACCTTTGTCGACTACTCCGCCTCATGGCATTTCAGTGGTCTTGCCCTTTCTACGCCACGCAAAACTGTTTCCTTGCATTCCGCCGAAAGCAAAGGAGAGCAATAGCTTTGGACTTGGGCCGGCCACGTTTAAACTGTTTCCTTGCATTCTGCCGAAAGCAAAGGAGAGCAGTAGCTTTGGACTTGGCAATGAATAACTTCACTCCCTTTAAACTTGACCAAAAATATATCCCTCGTATTCACCCCTGCACCCACACCCACACTCATCCCGATCCAAACGTCTTAAACGCCTGCTCACATTTCTGCTTTCCTCGCTGCATTTGCTAATTTTCTGTCCATATTTCTCTTCTGCAATTGTAACAGAGGCAGCAATCTGCAAAGCAGGAGCAAGCAGATGATCATCATCATCATGTTCCCCCTCTTTCCCCATTGGAAACCACTTGCTTAAAGAAAGAGTGGGCGATGACAATAACTCCTCCCACGAAACTTCAACCCGTCCCAACAATTTGCTCTTTGATCCTCTAAATATTTCTCTTCTTCTCCTCCACCTCACTTCAAATACAACTGACTCTGACTCCGTTATCAATGCAGACAACATTTCATCCATTCCTTTGCCCCCACATTCTAAGCAGAATGTTTCTCCCCAATGGGGCTCTGCGGAAGCCTCAACCTCCTTCGTATTCACTGCTATCTTCTTGTTCAGATAATATCGAACAAACAAACTACCTTTGCAGGCAGGCTGAAGAGCAATATTTGTTGCTCCAACAACATCTATTTTGAGCTGCACACAACATCTTGGCCTTCTTTCCTCCATTGAATTTCCTTGTTGCAGAATGATTGAGTTGTTGTTCAAAGCAGAGAGCTTGTGGACAAATATTCAGTCGATAAGATTTGGGATGAGAGTAGGAAGTGTAAAGAGGTATATATAACGATTTGTTTGGTGATGTATTTTGAACAGGGCTTTGAATAGTTGTCCGTATCTCAAAAAAAGTAAAGTGAAGATAGCGGCTAATATGATATTACTACTTTCACCATCCACCACCTTTGTCTGAGCCGCCCAGCCTGAAATCCCTTATCTCTTTAGGTGGCTTCTCATCATCCACTTGAAATACATTCTACTGTTTCAGTATTGTATTGATGCATTGTAAATTGTTTTGCACCCAATGATATGTAGGAGAATCTTGATAAATCTTGATTGATCTCCTAACGCGATTTAAACATTGTTTATAATACTAATGCGTTAAGACCAACTCAAAGGATTGATATACTCATGTACCTACCAAAATCAGCGTAGCTATCAAACGGGAAAGGACTTGTTTCTAGCGGACTACACTTTAAGAAGCAAATCACAATTCAGTTCTTTCTACGGCACTTCAGAAGAATAGAAAAAGGAGATCCGATTTTATAAAAATTATTCAAATTAATATATTATATTAAACTTCTTATATTACAATTTTTACAGACTTAACACAGCTCTTAGTGACATCAAGTAAGAAAGACAAACAAAAACAGAGATGTTCAGCAGAAAAATATCAAAAAGTAATTCAATAATATCTTATAATTCATTTTTTCTTAAATTTATCTTCCATTTGGAGGAAAAATATAATTTTTCAAAAATAATGAATACTAAAAGTAATGGAGAATTAATTAAATCCTTTCACTATCAATACTTTATTACTTAACGCAAACATAATTAGCACATTTCACATTGAGATAGGCAGTCTTTTAAGAAGAGGGTTTTGTAAATTAATTGATTTTAAAAAAAGTTATGATGTGAGATATGTCAATTAGATCACATCACAAGCTATTACAATTAGATATTTCAAATATCCTACCAAAATATCACAAAATAAAAAAGTACAACCTTACACTCAGCAATACAAAATGATACAAACAAGCATCAAAGCATAGTGACAACCAACCTATACAATCATTTTCAACAGAAATTTGCATTATTACTCTCCAAGTATGTATCACATCCAAAAGTGTCAACAAGACGAGATAACTCCCTCACTAGTTTCCAACTTGCCAAAGTTCTTATTATTGATTTCCATGTCATTAGGGTGATATGTACTTACTGTTGCTTACTGCATGATCTAGAAGGTCATATTTGTCAATGTTTTCATGAGGATGATTAATAGATATGTGATTTTAGTCTAGGTGATAGCTAGTACTAGTATGTTCTTGGTCTAAGGGATCTAGATTTTTTACGTTTTACTATTAAAGCTCAAGGAAAGCTTAT
This sequence comes from Cryptomeria japonica, assembly GCF_030272615.1. Lineage (NCBI taxonomy): Eukaryota > Viridiplantae > Streptophyta > Pinopsida > Cupressales > Cupressaceae > Cryptomeria > Cryptomeria japonica. Next base: position 31,219,299 of record NC_081414.1, read on the forward strand.
TCATAAAGATTTCATCTAGGGTTTGATAGAGATCAAGCTAGGCATAAGTGTATTTAACTCTAAGAAAATCATAATTATCATATTAAATTTTCTCAATGTCATCATCAATAAGTTCAAAGGGGGTTTTATTTTGTTTAATAATATCATCAAACTAAAGGTCCATGATGCTTGTTTTTCTTAGGTCAAATTTCACTTCTTTAGGTTTTGAGTTTTGCATGGGCTTTGCACAAGGAAATAGAAGACAAAGGAGACACAATAATAACCTCAATTATTCAAGTGGGTTTGTATGCACTTGTGAACACACCAATAATGCCTTGCCTAGGAATGGTAATTAGGGCTTGTGAGGAGGCACTAACCACTTTTGGTTCTCAAGATTGCACTAAAATCCTCATTAGCAATACATCATGGCTCCTCATGGATTTGAAAGGTTTGTTGAAACCTTAGGTCAGAGTTTGAACTTTGAAGAGAAGATGTATAGGATATAGGTTTGTAATATATTTATATTTTCATTTCCATAATTTTGACTCTTACTCCTTGAAACTTTAAGTTAGAGTCCAAACTTTGAAGAGATGATGCATAGGATGTAGGTTTGTAATGTGGAAATATTTACATTTGCATAATTTATACTCTTGTTCCTTAAGTAACTCATAGTTCTATTGTGAAGAGCATAAGAATCTATGCAACACGGTCGTCTTACTATGTAAAAATGATGGCTCCACATTGACCACTAAACCTACATATACTTCCTTTATATATATTCCCTTAAAGGAAATGCATCAGCACCAAATTGTGAAAAGGCTCCTAATAATATTTCTAAATATTAGCGTCAGATAATCTTTATACAAGGATTACATTTCACATTAGTAGAAACCTAGTATGTTAGAAAAAATGAGTACAAAATGTAGAATGAATCCTATAAGCAATAACAAGACTTTGTTTATAAGAATATAGAAGAAAATACATTGGATAAGTATCATATATCTCTAAAGGGCATGAGTTCCACATACAATTGTTGAGTGTATAGTTAATCTCCATAAGCTTCTATAATATGTTGCTTAAAAAATTATGCTAATTCATATATATATGAGTATGTTGAGCATAATAAAAGACTTTATTATTATCCTTTTTTATAACTTTTTCCCAGACATTTATGAAGATATTGATCTTATTCTCTATTTCTAAATTTTGTATTGCCTTTATAGATATTGATTCATCCGTAACACATTTTTTCTTGATAAGGATAGTTATATAAATTAAAGAGGTGACTATTTTTCATTTGTTGAAAAATATTAACATGCGAATCTAACCTTTCAGTTTGATTATAGAACTTAATTGAACATGGCCCCGTATCACCTTTTACAAATTTAGTGCTAACCAAAATAAGTAAGTCCTTATTATTATTCTTTCTCTTATATATTTGTTGAATTTGATGGTACCCAATACCCAACTTTACTATGTAACTTCTTTTAGTTGATAACTTCATCGACCTAATTAGAATTCTAGCAAAAGTAGTTACTAGATATATGCATTAAAATAAAAAATGGGAAGAAAAATGATAGAGATAATTATAGTTTTGATACAAGCCACTTCATTTTTATACCTCAATATGTCCACTAACCTAGAAAATATGTATCTAAAATTTGGGAGCATACATAAGGCATACCAACTCTTTCACAAAATGATTACAAGAGATGTGGTCTCATGGAATGCAATGATTGTAGGATATGCACAAATTAATTTTTAAAAAAGTCTTAAAAACTAATGAACAAATGCACTTGGGAGGTGTAAGACCAGTCTGTATAATCATTTCCAACACCCTTCTAGCCTGTGCTAAAATGATATATTTGAAAAAAGGTATTGACATATATAAAAGTGGATTTTCTCAAACTCTTTCACAAAATGATTGCAAGAGATGTGGTCTCATGGAATGCAATGATTGTAGGATATGCACAAATTAATTGTTAAAAAGGTCTTTAAAACTTATGAACAAATGCACTTTGGGAGGCGTAAGACAGTATGTATAATCATTTCCAACACCTTTCTAGCATATGTTAAAACTAGCAGTTGCAGGGGAAGTGCCTGCAACAGGAGGCTGATAGGTGTGTTTATTAAGGAGAATGAGTGAGTGATAAAGTTTAGTTAAGGGTAGAATCCTTCAATAGAGTTATACAAAAATAGGTGAGTAGCATGGTTTCCTGAATGACTTAGTTATCACTTTGTATTTATGTTTTAGAGTCACACATATTAAAAGTTGTGATATTGAGCAGTTTATTGTAGTATTGAGCAGTATATTCTATCATATAACTGAATAAGAAACTTTTATTAAAGTGAAAGAGTTAATTGTTTGCCTACATATCCCAACCAATGGTTGTTCCCAAATTTTAAAATTACCACCCACCATCCCCCATGCTGTTGTATGCAGCATGATGTACTTGAAGAATATGTTATGAATATAGTTATACATTTTTTTTTGTAGGCTATATTGTTCCCAACCAATTTTTTTCGTTGGAACCAGAGTCTTGTTGTTATCCACCCTCCATCCCCCATGCTGGTAAGAGCAACATGTTATATAGCCTTTTGTTGAATTGCATGTGATGTATATGATGAAAGACCTGCATTAGTTTTTCATTTATATATGTTAGTTTTGGATAATATACAAAATTGGTGAAGTTAAAAACTTTGAAATTCTTGCAAATTTGAAAGAAAGTATTTTTTAGTAATATAATACCTGATGAATGTGTAATTGCAGAATTGGAATTTCTTGTATGATGCATGTGAGTAGTTGTTTGTTGTGAGGCATTTTTTTGCAGTGAAGAGAACCTGAAAGTGGGAGTGGCTAGTAGAGAGAGAAGGGAGTTAATGTTGAATTGAATAATAGCTACAGATTGAAAACAAATAGTACAAGAATCTACCTTGCAAAGTGAAACCTTTCACTGCTTGGAGTAGATGGAATAGCCTTGAAAATTGCTTGCAAAGTGCAAGTTGTGACTCCCACAAATAATTAAGTAACAGAAACAAAGCAGGAACGCTACAAGCACATGATAGGAGAAAATAATCAGTTTATAAACAAAAGGTAATACATAACAAAAATGTTTTTAAATAAAACGGAATGTTACCTTGCAACTTCAAACCATTAGCAGTGGTAAGTTCACAACGAAGGCAAGTAACCAGCAAAAGAGTCACAACGATAACAAAATTGACCAAACTACGTAAACATTTGCAGACTGAAATATTGGCATCAACAAGACAACAAATTACATTTAAAGGTTGAAAACAAGCATAAATGATATTGCCATTCATGCATAGCCTTGAGAACAAAATCATTAAAGACATCATTAAAGGTAGCATCTCTTGCGAAGAGGACCGCAAAACACTTATAAGTTAAAGAAGAATTTAATTAACAGCAGAATGGTCAAAACCTAAATACCTGTCAAAGTACCATAACCAAAGTAAGAATCCTACAAACACATCATATCCTAAAATAACAAATAAATGTGTCTAATTGAACAGGTCTGTTGGAAACTGGAAGTGGTGAAAACTGTGAACAGTTAGAGAACATGGACAAAGAAAGAAACCTGAAAGCAGAGGACAGAATATTTGAAGAGTGTTACATACCTTCAAATTATTGAAGTTGGTGTATTGGTTCTTGTTTTTTTGAAAGTTGATGTTCATAAAGTGTAAAACCTGTGAAATGGAAGAGGTGCAGTTAAAGAAGAATTTTGTATCTGTACATTATTAGTTAATATTAAATGTATTGAACAAGTGAAATGGTAGAGAGAAGTTGTATTAGTACATAGTATAATGCTTACCAATTGCAAACAGTGTTCCAGTGAGTGAATAGCATGACAAACTACTATATGTGTTAACACCTGTTAAAGAATAATGGCTGTCAAGAATCTTGTATTAGTACATCATTGGTTAACATTAAATGTATGGAACAAGTGATATGGAAGAGAAAATCTTGTAATAGTACATGAAAGTAACGAAATTGTTGAATAGTGTGTAGGTGTTACGTTTGTACCATTTTTCTTGCAAAGTTGCAGCATGGAAAAGGGCTCTCCCATTCTACAATCATTCATTGTGTTGTAGATCCTAGAAAGTAGAAATATAGTTTTGTGATTGGTGAAAATTTTGAAGATTTAGAGAACATGAACAAAGTAACAAGCGTGAAAGTAGAGGACAGGAAATTTGAAGATTGTTACATACTTTTAAATTACCGAACTTGGTGTATTGGATTTTGTTATTTTTGAAAGTTAATGACCATAAAGTGTAAAACCTGTTAAATGGAAGAGGTGCAGTTAAAGAAGAATCTTGTAGTTGTACATTATTAGTTAATATTAAATCTATTAAACAACTGAAATGGTAGAGAGAATATTGTATTGGTACATTCCATAATACTTACCAATTGTAAATAGTGTTGTTGTGAGTAAATGGCATGACAAATCATTATGTGTGTAATACCTGTTAAAGTAGAGCATTAGTCAGTATTAAATGTATTGAAAAAGTGATATGGAAGAGAGAATCTTTTAATAGTACATGAAAGTAACGAAATTTGCGAACAAGGACTAGGTGCTATGTGCGTGCCTTTTTTCTTGTAGACTTGGCCCTTGGAAAACGGGTCTTTACTTCTACAGTCATTCATTGTGTTGTGGATCCTGGGAAGTAGAAATATTGTTTTATGATGATAGAGTGAAAATAAAATATACAAAAGATGAAAACACAATAAAGATTAGATTTGCATACCTGATTTTGTTTGTTCTGTAGGTATGCTTGTTCTGTGTTGTGTGAAAGCTCCTGCAACCGGGCTTCCTCTACCTTTCGAAGTACTGTTGATGTTGCACCTTTGAATCAGAAGTACCTTTGGTAGCTAAAGTGTGGTTGTATACGTAGATGTTCAATTGGTTTTACTCTTGAAAGGGTTGTGAATGTTAGGCCTTGTTTCTCTGTTTTGCCGATGTCAACTATGGCCAAGTCTAGTGTCAACCCCTGTGATTTGTGAATTGTAATGCCCCGTGCCATTGCTAGTGGAATTTGTGTTCTGTTTCCTCTAGTAATTGGTGGAATTGGGACATGTTTTGCATTGTGTGGATCCCATGAAGGCCCAGTATAATTTTTGAAGAGAACAACAACATATTTTGGCAAATCAGGTGGTTTCGAACCTGCAGTGTAGACAATTTGTTTGATCTAGCCCAAAGCACCATTAACAAGGCCAACTTCTATCCATAGATTTGCAATAAGCATAATTTCCTGGTCTATAGAAAGAAGAACTTCAAATGCTAGTTGTTCTTCTTGGTGTGCCTGCTTATCTCTTTGATGTGCAATGATTGTTGTTGCACGTGCAATGGATGAGTGCAATTGTGTTAACATTTTTATGTTGTGTGCACTCGAAGCTGCATTAGTTGCAAACAAATGCTTCTGTTGGTTGAAGTGATTATTTTCATCAAGTGACAAAGCATGGGTTGACCGCAACTGGAGGGACTCCCAATCTATTTGCAATGGTGTTGAGTTGCGGATGTTAAGCAATATTTCACGGAATCCTATGTGTGAAGAACTTGTGCCTTGTTGACGAAATGGAATATCCAAGGTGACAACAGTATTGAATGTATGCCATAGAGCTAGTGCCATTGAGTGAGATGCATATAATGGCCTATCCATAACTGGCGGAAGCTGTGCAAGATCACCAACCAAAATGACTGAGATACCTGCAAATGATTCATGTTGTCTGGTGGGAAAAGCTTCTCGCAATCTTTTATCAATCTTAATGAGTAATTGAGGGCCAACAAAGCTCATTTCATCTATTAAAATGTAATGTAAGTGTTTGCATTTCTCTTGGAACATTAATAGGGAATGTCCTGTTAAGGGTTTGTATTCATGAATGGGTATACGGAGGGCAACATGGATTGTGGTTGCTTGGATATTATATGCAGAGACACCTATTGGTGCTAGTTAAAGTTAAATGCTTTTGAATGCAATGGTTCATCAGGTATACAAGCAGTCCAATCAAACTGTAGATCAAAATCACGTTTGCCAAGTAGTTGAAGAGCTGCAACGTTGAAGTTGTTTGATGCTCCCATTTGTGACAAAAACTCCCATTCGTACAACCCTTCCTAAGTTGATTGATGAATATCTTCTGGTTGTAGGTCTTCACCATTTTTTGTGGTAATGTGTTTTTCAAAACCATTTACATGCCATCGGATGTAATCTGTACTTTGAAGAGCTTTCCAATTTATGATAGTTTCTTCAGGTGAGGTCCCTATATGTAGAGGAATAATTAGAAATGGTTTGTAAAGAAGCAATTCACTCCAACAGAAACTTTCAAAACTACTATCCTCTTCTAAAGGTAATGATTTGTGTTGTGGGTAGACATTTACAATTGCAGGTACCTTTCTTTTCATCCATTTACATGATTTACGATGCTCAGAGAATGTATATAGCTGGGCTGAATGAAGTAGAGTCGAGTTTGCTAATTCTGATGGTCATTTCATGTAGTTCGAGATATAAGAGATTGAGGTTTGAGATTCTTCATCACAATTATCTATGTGTTGGAAGATTCTTTTACCGACATTCAGTGTTACAAATTAGCGTGTACAAGATATCAATGGGAGTTTAAGCAACATGTGACAAGTTTCTTGTGCGCTAATGTCCCTATCAACAACTATTCCCATGAGCAGCCTTTGGTATGCCAACAGGATTGTATCATCTGAATTCGTTGATTCAACTATACATTTCAAGATATCAATATAACTTTCTGATTTTTGTTTAGTTTTTTATGCGTACTTTGAAATATATTGTAGAACTGCTTTCTTGGAGCAGACAGGCTAATAGTCAACATTTTCTCTCCATATGGCGAGCATTATAGGGTTGTGTACATTTAGGCGGCTATCATTCCTTGTTGGTTTCTATGATGGGTTATTGTTGTGGTCTAATATGAGTGAGGATTCAGGTTGTTCAGGCCAAGGAGCTTTGTATCGGCATTGAAGGATTAAGTTCTTTTTCCTCAAGCAGGTATACTCTGAACACTTTCTATGTCGTTGAACAACATTGGGTAGCTCAGTGTAATCAGTACAAGGATCTAATTTGGATATGATCTCTGTATCTGCAAGGCATGGATCTGAAATTGTAGGCATATATTGCCTGTTCAAGCAAGCCTCTTCAGGATGTGGATTTCATGTTGTGATGTACTGGTCAAAGAACTGTTTTACTGATTGGATATTTGCATGATCTGACCAGTTAAGGTTATCAATATTTGGTGCTTGTGGCAACCAAAGAAAGCCATGTATATGTGCAGAGCCTCGATGTTGCCATTCATATCTGTACCAGTGGTCAATACTTTTCAATTCTTTCACAATGACTTCATCACGAAAGATTTGAAATCTTAAGTGTAAGTATAAAGTTGTAATGTGAGGGTTATTGATTAAATTTTCAGTAAATTGTCTTCTGTTGTTAGGTGTAGTAGCTGACTTTGAATTTGGTAATAACTTATGCAAGTCTAGCCATTTTGTGCCAACTGAGCTTAAGGTGAAGAACAGTGTAGGTGCACCTAACTGTTCTATCATTGATATAAGGTCATGTCGGGACTTGCTCCAAAAAGCCTGTGTACCACGCAATGAGGCTGCATATTGCATGATATGATTTGGTAATTCACTTGATGGTGTGTTTTGCAAGTATTCCTTTAGGCCATATAGATTCTGGGGAAGATTATCTTGCAAATTAGTCTTTATGAAGACAGAAGTTGATTGCTAGGATCGATGTCTCATCATGAGATTGTAGATATAATATCTAAAGCGAACATGTTACCCAAATCTTTGATCATAGTATTTGATCAAGTGTAAAGCATATTCATGTAAATGCACTTGGTTTGCTCTTTGTTGTAGTGGTAAAGCTATTTCAGTAGGGAAAAGCGTTGGGAATGCCATGGAAAGGAGGCCCTCAATATTGTACTCATTGATAGGTGATGCACTAATTTGTGGCCAAGGAATAATGTTGTTGATGTTGTTATCTAGATGGAGGATGTTTTTGATTGCATTAAGTTCTAGTATTGATGATGGTAGTTGTGGGACAAATGAGGAACTATTCTCCCTGATTTGTTCTTCGATGTCAATATCCGGTTTAGTAGAGGTATCTTCAACAACATTTTCTTGCGGGGAATGTACTGAATGCAGTAGCTCTGTAATGTCAGTGGTTTGCTCTGGCAATAGAAGCACTGCATCTAGATCAATGACTACATCCTTATAGTATTGATCATGTTCCATTTTGTAAGCCATTGCATTCATGATGTGAAATCTATTCACGTAACAGTCATAAGTTAAACCTTGGGAATTTGTTCTACGGACAATTAGAATTTCTAATTGGTTAATATGTCGAGGTAATGTTATTGCAATATCAGAAATATCTTGTGAGAAGTTTATTGTATGGCCAGAATATTTGTATTGGCCTCCCCTTGCATGTGTTACTTGTAAAACAGGGGCAATTCTTGATATGAGCATTTCTTCTACCTGAGAGAGAGACTTTAAAATAGAAGGTTGCTCACCTAGGTCCATATTGTTCGATAATGAGAAGAAGTGGAGGCCTTTTTCACCATAACATCTCATGCACACAACTACATGATTGAGTTTTTTAATAGTCATGCCCACATACATTTCTTTGCAAACAGAACATGGTTGTGTGACCTCCAACATATCAATCTTTTTGCGAAAATTAGACAATGTATTTTAAAATGAAGCAACCTTCATACCAAGTTCAGGAGCAGTATAAAATGTTTAATTGAGATTAATTTTCTCAAGATCAGTGTTTTCTGTTTCTAATAACTGTCCTGAGTTATTGGAAGGTCTATGAAGTGCATGACGCTTCAGTTGTCATTTCTTGGAGATATCAGCTATGTTCTTTGCATAATAAGTTCTATTGGTCTCGCTTCTCCTCAATTTGATAGCATCAATTTCTTGAGGGCAAGGCTGGATAGATATCTAATATTTTAAAGAGAGCAGAGGTATGTCACAATTTTCATAATTGAAGGTAGTTAACTTTGAAGCATTTATGAAGAATGTATAAGAATTGAAACTTGCTTTATGTATGCTTATGTGATTTCAGAGGATTTGTTCTGTATGTAAAGTGCTTTTGTTGTGATTATTTCTATGTGAAATTATATGTTTTATTGTTTTGTTGCTCTCGTTGGCTCAACTTATATGTACAACTTTACTTGAAATATATGGGTTGTGGAAAGCCATAAATTGATTGTCTAGTGCTGAACTGCGTAAATATGTTGCTGCTAGCAAGTTGGTTTTGCAAAAGGTAGCATTGTCATATAGCTATGTATAGATATAGTATTTTTTTATGTTTCATGATTTTAAAAGCATGATTGTAATATAGGTATGCACAACTATAGTAAATTCTGATACATACAGATGTATGTATACATATACAAGTGTACATGTACATATAATTTTAAAATTCAAGGTTTTGTATATGAACATATGCACATATATAAGTACATGTATATATCAAAAATACTATAACTATGAATACTTATATATAGTTATGTATTGTATTGTTAAACAGATAGGTATAAGACCAAAAAAAGAACAATATACGTGCATATATGTCTACTTTATTTGCAAACAACATACTGTCAACACATTTAAAACTAAAGACTATGACTGAAAAATAACTAATGTCAAGAGGAAAAGCTTTCAAATAGATAATTGGTAGATGTAATAAATGTCCATATAGATATTTATAGAAGCACCATTGTCTTTGTAAAATGTGCTTGTTTGTATATGTAAAAGTATTAAATATGAAAATTAGGTAATAGTATAATTGTATTGTAAACTACAAAATTTAATAATTAGAAAAGATCCGTTATAATTTTAAGTCTCAGTACTTAGGCAGGCAATTTCTACAAGTAATGCATGGCACTCAGCTTTGAAGTCAACAGGAGCAACTTTATTGACTGTCACTTTCATCTTCGTTTCTGAATTATATGTCTCAGTAGAAATCAGCACTGTGAATGAATATTAACATGACAATAGTCTCTTGATCACTGAGGAAGGTGTCTTTGTTGTTGTTGCATCATTTTGGAGTGCATAGAGCTGTTTTGCAGTTTTGTGTAGCAAGTGAATGCCACCCTCATCAAATGCAGTGGCCCATAGAGTACCTGTGGCATCTTGCAACTTTAGAGGCAATAGGTAACTATAATTGTAGTCTTGCATAGTCATTTGACATCTAGAGCAGAACCAAGAGTCATCAGCGTGTTGTGTACACTTTTTCTTGCAAGGCCTTCCATTGACTATTAGTGGGCATGCTGCGTAATAGAAATTTTGGTCATTGACGTTCACAAAGCGCAGAACAGCTAGCAATGTTGTCTGAATTGTTTCTGGTCTGATGCTCATCCGCTCACGGATTGAAGAAATTATCATTCTAGCATATCTGCCATCTATGTGGATAGTTTGTGCAACAAAAGGTATAGCAAGCAAAGGGTCCTTTCCTCTTGATGTTAGAAGCTCTGCTTCTGTGAAATTTGGGTTGATATGTAATGTTGTTGCAGTTGTTATGTTTATAAGCTTCCCATTGAAATAGCCAACACGAGCATTACGTAAAGCAAGGATAAGCATACTATCATTGGTCAACATATTTTTCAATTCCAAGCCCTTTTGTTCTGCCATTGGACCCCATAAGTTGATGTCGATTGTTGAGCCAGATAGATCATTAATTTTCACCACACGTTTTTGTGTTTGACTACCATCTTTCCTGTGTATAGGAACGATATCTCCAACATATAGAACAAGACCAATTATGTCAACCAACGTGTTATTTGTTAGATGAAACAATTCACTAATGGGTGTGAAAGGAGGACTTTGTTGATCTGGTTGTTCTTCATTGGTGCAGCGTTTTAGTATGGATGTATCAGACAACGTGATTTCTAGATGGTTGTTTAGTTTGTTGTACCTTGCATTTGCCTTCTTAACAGATCCTATTGAAATAATATAATGTGAACCTATGTCCACACGGTTAGAGTGTAACTTAGCTATCTCATCAAAACATGTAATTCTAATTTTAGAACCATCACAATCAACAATATCAAAGCTAAAGACATGGCCATTTTTTGTCATTGTGCTATATGCTTTAATAGGCCGTTTATGAGTGACTCTCCCTTTGATAGTCCATTTATTTTGGTATGGATTCAAAGTTTTGATAGGGCTTATATTTGGAGAAGTTGTTGTTTGTGGGGATGGAATTCAGTTGCAAACTGAAGAGAGCGTTTAGATGTTGATGGTCTATCCTCAGACATAATTTCTGGCTGTTGTTCTTTGAATAGATATTCTGGTTTACCAAAGAATGGGCAATCAGTTTGTTTCACTTCCAGACTAAGTATTACAATAGTCCTGTGAAAACAAAAGACTTCTTCTTAAATTATTGCTCATTATACATAAACGAAATTTAAAAAAGATGAAACATATTGTATTTAATAATCATAGTTGATTTCCTACCTTGTGTTCCATATGTATCGGCATGTATAGGTCGATAACTGGACAATGGTGCCTATTTTAAGAATGTCTGAAAGTATCAGAGTAGCATATTTAGAAGGCAAGATTGCCAACTGCATGTATGTGCCATCAGATAAGACTAATTTATGTCTGTCAGTATCATCTTTGTTGTTCTGCATTTTCTGAAATGACAAGACTTGTAGCAATGCTGAAGGAAGGTCATCCCCAGCATTGATAGATTGAATTGCAAAAGGGGTAGGGACATACTCTTGGTTTTTTGCCTACAAAAAATAATATGAATATAGAGGATTTACTTTTAACGGCAACCAGCTCATATATTTCCTTGTTAATGTAAAGCTTATCTTAGTAAATGATGTAATCAAGCTATGTTATGTATACAATATGCATCTAGATTTGTACTATGCCATCCAAAAAGTATGCATGTGGTAATGAAAAGGATGGTATGGAAAAGACCAATGAATTGTCCAAAAAAGAGCATAAAAGCTTTCTATATTGAAAAGTTTTCATAATTTAGCTTACCAAATTATCAATAGTGGAGTGCTCTATGGATTCAGAGGTAGCTGCTGAAGATGCCATTGTGCATATATACCTTTTTAGAATTAAAAGTAAATTATAAGCATGATGAATTGTAGTTCTTATATCAGAATACAATCACAACATGATGCAAGCTTATCAAAGGTATATATGCACAAGCAGTGTAAAAGTAAGTGACAATAGACTAACGTCGTTACAGTTTTTTAATTTATTCTATATGGTAAGGAATTGATCATAATGTGATTGAAACATGCATTGAAAGCGATAATTGGTCATATGCTCATAAGCTCGGAAAACATTAAATATGATATAATGATTTATATATTTGAGAGTATATTAACAAAATATGAGTTTATCTAATCAAAGATCTTTGAAAATATGGGATGCCTCTGTCTGTTTCGAATGTTAACCAAAAAAAGAATGCAAGGGTTCAAAGATTGAATAATTACAACAACATAGGATCAACCCAAGCAACCCATCCAAGGTCGTTATCACTCCATTTAAATACTTTGTCTCACAATGTGAAAATAACCATTGGATCAACTAATTGTTCAGTAGTTGGTATTGGGATTGGTGCTACTTCAATACGATCTATGGTTGTTACAACACTAGAAAATGTAGAGGATTTATGTTCATAGTGGGCAATTATCTTTCTAAGGTTACTCTTTAGCTTGTTGCTTTCTTGCAACATGCTATCAATTACAGTGTTGATGTCCTCTCTTGCTTTCAAACTTGTATCCATTGTTGAAATTTGATACTGTTAGTGTCGTTGTTTTCTGTTTTAATGACAAAGTGGAAATGCATCACTACAAAAAGTGAACATACAAGAATAATAGAGAAAATCTTTAAGTAGATCACATTTTTTTTTGTCAACCATAATGAACTTAGTATTAACTAACTCTAAAAACTTGTAATAATAACGGCAACACATTAAGTTGTGTAAATTGTCATCTATATGTATACATGGATATATATTTAAGTATGAACATGAATGCTTTCAGTGTGCAACGTAAGTATGCAATTTTACAGTTGTCACAAAACCAGAATTATAAATATCAATTACAATATATTAATTTTCTAAATATGGAACATTTCTCAGTGGTTACTTAACTTGGAGATTAAAATCCTTCATGTGCACAAAGTCAGTTATCTGATTTGTGTTACCCTGACCAAATATTTTGTGAACCAACATTGTCTTGTGGTCATCTCCGTACGTGGGCTCTGTTGGCAAAGCAACGCTATCTTTAATGATTTCATCTAAAGGTTGTGCATGAAAGTTGGCGTTCTCTATGGCTGGTCGCAACCTTAAAATGCAATTTGTTTTGTTTTGTCTTATTCTCTTTATCCCAAGTGATGTTGTCTTTAATGATGTCTTTAATGATTTTGTCCTCGAGGTTGTGCATGAATGTCGACGTTCTTTATGGGTGTTTGCAACCTTAAAATGGAATTTGTTTTGTTGTTGTTGCCAATATTTCGCTCTGCAATTTTCGCTCTTGAAATGTTCGCATAGATTGTTGGGTTTGGTTCTCATTGTGACTGTTTTACTGGCCTTCCTTGTGAGCTTGACAACGTTAACGGTTTGAAGTTGCAAGGTAAGGTTCCATTTTTTTTAAATACGTTTTTATTTTGTATTGCATTTTTGTTTATAGCCTATTTTTTTTCTCGTTCCATGTGCTTGCAGGGTTGTTGCTTTGTTTATGTTATTTAACTATTTGTGGATGTGACTACTTTCAGACTACAACATAGAGTACACTATGTACATATACATACGCACATGTCTATATGTACATGCATGCATATATATATGCGTACATGTGTGTATTGATATACATGTATAGATGCCTACACATGCATGTGTGTATATATATGTACATATGCGTATGTACATATATATACAATTATTTTATGTTTTTTTATAAACTTTACAATGGAACCATTAAAACAGAGATTAAATAAAACTGTACATACACATGTATATATATATACTCTAACAATTCCTTAATCTCTGCACACATAAAGAACATCGACAATCATGCACAGCCTTGGGAACAAAATCATTAAAGGCAGCGTTGTTTGAGAAATAGAGCACATGCATGGAGATGACCATAGGAAAACATTCTTGACAAGAGAAAATGAAATTAGATTTTAGGGATCTAACCAGCAACTTGTTTGATTCGGCTACTTTATGAGCTTCATGAGTTGAATGCTTTGATGTTCTTGCAGGGTTGTTTGTTTAGTTATATTGTTTAGGTTTGTTTATGTTGTTTAACTGTTTGTGGTTGTTGTAGACAATATTTTGTTGTGTAAATCTTCGCATAAGGTTGTATATAGTTGTGGAGTTAGGTTTTGTTGTGGTTATGACAGTTTGATATGGTTTCTTTGTGAGGTCGACGCCATGAATGGTTTGAATTTCGAAGGTAAGCTTGGGTTTTATTTAAACTCTTATTTCTTTTGTAGTGCATTTTTTGTATGGTCTACTTATTTTCTCCTTTCCTCTGCTTGCAAGGTTGTCTTATTGTGAGTATTTTGCTCTGTAATTTTTCATTTAGTCTTAGGTTTTTTTTTAGCTGTGAGTATTTATTGCTCTGTGCACACGAAGGCTTTTAATTAGTAAGATAAATTGATAAAATGGTATATATATGTAGATCATGTGTTTTACACTGTAAAAATTCTCAAACTACAACATAGAGTACTCTATGTACATATACATACACACATGTCTATATGTACATATATATATATATATATATATGCGTACATGTGTGTATTGATATACACACATAGATGCCTACACATACATGTATGTATATATATGTACATATGTGTATGGACATATACATATAACAGTACTTCAATGTGTTCTAATATATATATATATATCTGTGTGTGTGTGTGTGTGTGTGTGTACAGTTTGTGCTACATTCACACTACAGTGTAGTCTTGCATCTAAGCTCGACGCCATGAATGGTTTGAATTTGGAAGGTAAGCTTGGGTTTTATTTAAACTCTTATTTCTTTTGTAGTGCATTTTTTGTATGGTCTGCTTATTTTCACCTTTCCTCTGCTTGCAAGGTTGTCTTAGCTGTGAGTATTTATTGCTCTGTGCACACGAAGGCTTTTAATCAGTAAGATAAATTGATAAAATGGTATATATATGTAGATCATGTGTTTTACACTGTAAAGATTCTCAGACTACAACATACAGTACTCTTTGTACATATACATACACACATGTCTATATGTACATACATGCATATATATATGCGTACATGTGTGTATTGATATACACACATATATGCCTACACATACATGTATGTATATATATGTACATATGTGTATGGACATATACATATAACAGTACTTCAATATATTATATATATACAGTTTGTGCTACATTCACACTATAGTGTAGCCTTGCATCGATATATATATATATATGTGTGTGTGTGTGTGTGTGTGTGTGTGTGTGTGTGTGTGCACACACACACACACACACACACACACACACACATATACATATATTGGTACTCTAACAATTTCTTAATATTTGCACACATAAAGAACGTTGACAGTCATGCACAGACTTGAGGACAAAATCATTAAAGATAGCATTGTTTGAGAAACAGAGCACATGCATGGAGATGGCCATAGGCAAAGATTCTTGACAATAGCAAAAGAAATTAGATTTTATGGATCTAACCAGCAAACGGAAAAAAATCTAACGTAAGACAAAATTTCATTAGTAACAGAATGGTCAAAACCTAAATACCTGGCAAAGTGAACAGAGACGATGCAGGCTGAAAGTAATCACGTCCACAAACATTTAAATAACATAACAAATGTAAGAATCCTGCAAGCACAACATACGCAAAATAAGGATGGTATTAAATAGTGCATTACAAATTTTGAAAAATTTAAAAACAAAATAAACAAGTACCTGACAACGTAAAACCATTAACGTCGACAACCTCAGAAACAAGCCCAATAAAAGAGTCTGCATTGGTGCACATAACCGGGCACGAAAAGATTAAAATAAAGTAATAAACTTAAATGACTAAATATCTCCAAATAGCAAAAAGCAAACTAAAACCCTTTTAACCTACAACAAAAGACACAAAGTAGCAACCTTGCAACTACACTAAACCGAGAAATAACCAGAGTACAGAAAAATGGACTACAAAACAAAAAAGAATCTAACCAAAATAAGAACTTACCTTGCAAATTCAAAACATTCACCGAGAGTGACAACAAAACCTAAGTCAACAACTATATCCAAAGCAATGTGAAAGTGCCTAGCAAACTGAAAGTAGTCATGGCCACAAACAGTTAAATAACATAGAGGAAGTAACCCCTGCAAGCAGAGCCAAGGAGGAAATAAGCAGAGTACAATAAAAAAGCATTACAAAACCGGAAAAAAATTTAATAAAATAAATGGTTACCTTAAGAATTCAAACCATTCACGGTCGATGACTATATGCAACCTTATGCGAATATTTGCAGATGGAAACATTGCCAACAACAACAAAACCAATTAGATTTTAGGGCGCATAAAGAATCTAAATAAAACGGGAACTAATGCCCACAACACACGGAACCACAAAATAAACAAGCTATAAACAAAATGGAATACAAAAGGAAAACGTATTTAAAAAAAATAGAAGCTTATCTTGCAACTTCAAACCAGGAACGGTGCCAAGCCAGAAGGAAGCTATGCGAACATTTGCAGAGCGAAAATTGCATAGTGAAATATTTGAACAAAGCCCAACAATCTATGCCAACATTTCCACAACAAAAATTGCAGAGCAAAATACTCGAACAAAGGGCAACAGTCTATGCGAACATTTGCAGAGCGTAAATTGCAGAGCGAAATACCGACGACAACAACAAAACAAACAACATTTTAGGGTTGCCAACACGCATAAAGAACGTCGACATTCGTGCACAACCTCGAGGACAAAATCATTAAAGACATCATTAAACACAGCAATTTCAATAGTCACGGCCACAAACAGTTAAATAACATAAACAAACAAACAACCCTGCAAGCACATCAAAGCATTCAAGGCATAAAGCTCATAAAGGAGTCTAATAAAACAAGCACGACCACAACAAAACCTAACTACACCACTACATACAAACGCATGCGAACAAAAAAACAAATTAAATATCACAAACTGACAATTTTGTAAGCACACAGAAGGAAAAACTAAGTAAAATGCATTAAAAAAAAAGAAAAGCAAACAAATAATACAGAGAACTACCTTGCAAATTCAAACCTTTCACAGCTTGGAACAACCTCGAAAATTGCTTCCAAAGTGGAAGGACCGAGGCCCACAAACAATTAAGCAATAGAAACAGAGGAGCAACCCTGCAAGCATATGGAAGCACAAAATAAATAGGCCATAAATAGAATGGAATATGAAAGAAAGTCATATCTCACAAAAACATAACCTTACCTTGCAAGTTCAAACCATTTACGGTGTCAACCTCAGAAGGAAGGGCAGTAAAATAGTCACAATGAGAACCAAACGTAACCACCAAAACAGTCAGAACGAGAACAAAACCCAACAATCTATGCGAACATTTGCAGAGCCAAAATTGCAGAGTAAACTATTCGAACAGAACCGAACAATCTATGCGAACATTTCTAGAGCAGAAATTGCAGAATGAGATATTGGAACAAACCCCAACAATCTATGCGAACATTTCCAAGCGAAAGTTGCAGAGCGAAATATTGCCCACAACACACGGAACCACAAAATAAACAAGCTATAATAAAAATGGAATACAAAAGGAAAAGGTATTTAAAAAAAATGGAAGCGTACCTTGCAACTTCAAACCAGTAACGGTGCCAAGAAACAACCATGCAAGCACATCAAAGCATTCAAGGCATAAAGCTCATAAAGGAGCCTAATAAAACAGGCACGACCACAACAAAACCTAACTGCACCACTACATACAAACGCATGCGAACAATAAAACAAATTAAATATCACAAACCTCGAAAAATGCTTCCAAATTGGAACGAGCGACGCCCACAAACAGTTAAGCAACAGAAACAGAGGAGCAACCCTACAAGCACACGGAAGAACCCAACAACCTATGCGGACATTTCCAGAGTGAAACTTCGAACAGAACCCAACAACCTATGCGGAGATTTCCAGAGCGAAAACTGCAGAATGAGATATTGGAACGGAACCCAACAATCTATGGGAACATTTCGAAGCGAAAGTTGCAGAGCGAAATATTGCCCACAAAACACGGAACCACAAAATAATTTGCAGAGCAAAAATTACAGAGCGAAATATTCGAACAAAGCCCAACAATCTATGCCAACATTTCCACAGCGAAAATTGCAGAGCAAAATACTCGAACAAAAGGCAACAGTCTATGCGAACATTTGCAGAGCGAGATATCGGTGACAACAACAAAACAAACAACATTTTAGGGTTGCCAACACGCATTAAGAACGTTGACATTCATGCACAGTCTCGAGGACAAAATCATTAAAGACATCATTAAACATAGCATTCATTGCGAAATAGACCGCAGGCACCGAGAGGACACACGCACACGCACGCACCGGAGGAAGAACGCCGCCGGCAAGACATTCCGGCGGCCGCCGTAATGTCTTGCAATTTTCTGACGGCTTTCTCCCACTAAAAGCCTATCGGCTTAATGATAGATTTGAAAAAAGGTATTGACATATATAAAAGTAGATTTTCTCAAACTCTTTCACAAAATGATTGCAAGAGATGTGGTCTCATGGAATGCAATGATTGTAGGATATGCACAAATTAATTGTTAAAAAATTCTTAAAAACTTATGAACAAATACACTTGGGAAACGTAAGACCAATCTGTATAATCATTTCCAACACCCTACTAGCCTATGCTAAAATGATAGATTTGAAAAAAGGTATGACGTAGATAAAAATCTAATTGAAAGTGGATTTTCTCAAATGTTGTAGGTGCAAGTCTTGCATTAGCTAGTATGAAAAGTTTTCATATGTATGACAATGCTTTAGATCAAATATCTTTGTTACAGCTAGATATTTCGAGTACTTTTATTACTCGTCAATATCTAGGTTTCAATTATTTTACTACTTATTTGCAATCAAGTAATATAATGGTTTTCCATTACAATATTTTTGTATATATTACAAGCATCGTATTTAAGAAACCAATGCACATGAGAGCTTTAATATTTCCTTGTTGCATAATGATTGTGTTGTTGTTCAAAGCAGAGATCTTGTGGACAAATACTCAGTCAATAAGATTTGAGATGAGAGGAGTAACAAGTGTAAAGAAATATATATATATAACAATTTGTCTGATGATTTCTGGACGGGGCTTTGCATAGTTATCTGTATCTCATAAAAGCTAAAGCGAAGATAGCGGATAATATGATATTACTACTTTCACCATCCACCACCTCTGTCTGAGCCTCCCAGCCGGAAATCCCTTATCTCGAAATTGCATTCTACTATTTCAGATATTGTAAATTGTTTTGGACCCAATCATGTGTAAAAGAATCTTGAAAAATCTTGATTGATCTCGTAACGCGATTTAAACATTTTTTATAAAAGTAATGCGTTAAGACCAACTGAAAGGATTGATATACTCTCGTGCCTACCAAAACCAGCGTAGCTATCAAACGGAAAAGGATTTATTCCTGGTGGACTACACTTTTTAAGAAGCAAATCACAATTCAGTTCATTCTACGCCTGTTTTAATGGCACTTTAGAAGAATGGAGAAAGGAGATCCGATTTTATAAAAAATAATTTAATTCATATATTATAGACTTGAATGTTCATCATACAGCTCTTAACAACATCAGGCTTACAATAGTTTTTAAAAAATGAAAAAAAACAAAAACAAAGATGTTCAACAGAAAAATATCAAAAGAAACTGAATAATATAAAATTAATTAAGTCCTTTCACTATCAATACTGTATTAATTAACACAGACATAATTAGCACATTCAGCATCAAGATAGGCAGTCTTTAAGTAGAAGGTTTTGTAAATTAATTAATTAAAAAAAACAGTATGATGTGAGATATGTCAATTAGATCACGTCACAAGCTATTACAATTAGATATTTCAAATATAAGATCCCACCAAAATATCACAAAATAAAATAGTACAATCTTACACTTACAAAATAAAATGATATTAACAAACATCAAAATACAGTGACAACCAACATATGCAATCATTTTCATTAATAATTTACTTTTAACTCTTCAAGTATCTATCACATCAAAAAGTGTAGGAGATAACTCCCTCAGTAATATCCATCTTACCAAAGTTATTATCATTGATTTCCATGTCATTAGGCTGATACACTTGCTACATCAAAAAGTGTAGGAGATAACTCCCTCAGTAATATCCATCTTACCAAAGTTATTATCATTGATTTCCATGTCATTAGGTCATATTTGCGATTTTTTTTTTTTTCTTAAAGATGATTGTAAGAGAACACTCCACCTTTCTAAGAGACACAAGAGAGGGGGCTAAAGTAGAATAGTTTGAGGATAGACCATGTATACTCATGCACTTTAATTTATGGTAGTGGGTAAGTACAAGATATTTATTATTTAAAACATATATGCATGTACAATTAGATCTATAATAAATTTAATATTTGAAATCAATATTCTAATAAGTAAATAATTTTTTATTTTTTATTTTTTTAATTATTATTATTATTATTATGCATTTAACATTTAGGAGGATCTTCAGTCTGGGGATCACTTAACTAGGAGTTGCTAACAAATCTCTACATAGTAGAACTTGGACAAGACATAGTAGAACTAACTAGTGCTAAGCTACTATACAGACTACACCATATACATGAGCTACTACCATGAGTGAGAGCAATGTTCAGCCACATGATATACATGTTATGGATTAGAATATATACAATAGAAAACAAAAATCTAGCCGACAACAGGAGTATTATGAAGAAATGATGGCAGAAGCTGGAACAAGATATGAAGAACATTAGGCATGAGGGAATATTATTCCCAAATCACCTCCTTTTGCTTACTTTCTATCGAGTTTGTCTTAGCTCAAATATGTAGAATCCTGCATTCCCTAGGATCTTGCTAGAAAGATAAGCTACTACAATGAAAGACTCTCGATCGCGTTGAACCTTGAAACCCTCTTTTCCTGCAACCACTGCTTGGGGACTGTGAATTCTCATACGCTATGAGAAGAGATAGGGCTCTGAATTTATTTTGGATTGTCTCCATCTTTGCAAGACCTAGGATATCACCAAATGAATACAGAGTGTGACCAAGTGTTTCTTCATTATTGATTTCCAGGGCAATCTTGAAGGCATTGTATACCGATACAATTTTGGGTTTCTTTTGTAGGTCTTCTCTGAAGAACAATCACCGAATCTCCACCGCAATTACAAAGAAATCATATTTCCTAACTGCAACATCCAATGCTTGATCTGTGTTAGGTACTCCTCATGAACAAACTTGGTTGCAATGTGGTTTATTTTGTTAAAATCATGACAGAGATCATAGCAATTAGACGCAAAGACTGATAGAAATTGAGAAGCAAACAATGACCGAGGAGATTGGGGGAAAAGAGCATGCTTGCCAATAATATCACAAATAGCATCTTGCACCACTGAGTTCTTCAACATGAAGATACAGGATAAATGAAGGCTTGAGAACAACCTGAAATTGAAAATTCCTAGCATTTCATTGGGAACTTAATACTAAAATTATAAGGTTGATACATGCGGATTGATTTATTGGCAGAAGTAGCCATCACCGCCTCAGCTTGATATCCTGATCGAATGAAAAGCAGCAAGAAAACTAGGGGAAGAGCACCAGAAGTCGTCATAGCTAACTTTGCGCACCCACAGATCCTAAACGGTACATTGGATTTATTTATTTTTTTTAGTTGTCTTCGTATGCGACTTAACTACTTCTAGATATTGATTTGGCTTTTGGGTAGTAATGATGCACACTGTGGAATCAGTTATGCGCACAAAGGTCAAAAAGTACACATTTCAAAGTGTCACCTGATACCTAACTAAAGATGTTCCAGTAACCGTCCACTCAAAATCGCCAGTACTTGTGGACAAATGTCCCAATAGTTTTGCACAAACGTTCCAATAGTGGTGCACAAATAGGCCAATTATGAACAAAAAATTACAAAAAATGATCAGTTATTTTTACAAAACAAATTTATTAATGGTGTTTTCACGATGACAGCTATTGGGGGGTCACTATGACAATAAGATGGCGTCTATTGGAACTATGACGGCTATTGGTACTCTTCCCCTAGGTGAAAAGGATGAGGGGAATGGCAGGACAAGTGGGGATATAAGCATCTCCACACATGTGGGAAAGGACTAATGAAATCATCCAGAACATCATGTTTGATAGCAGAATGGGAACAATGGCAGAGGAGTACACAAGTGGCAAGCTTGAAAGAGAAAAGAGAAACAAAGAAAGTACAATACATAAATGGACAAGTAAAATTACACTCGGGATGAGATTTGCAAGTACCAGACAATCATAAAGAGGAAGAGGAGAGTTGGATCTAGTTGTCCAAATCAATCTTGAACATGAGCCAGCACCATCAAGTAAGATCTCATGTAATCCTCGACAACACTTAGAGGAAGTGCATACAATGCATCTGTCAAACAAGAAGTTACATTTGGTATTAAATAACACCTCTGTGAAACCCAAAAAAAGAGTTAAAAAATATTTAATAAGATCTTTGAAGTTCCTCATTTAGGTCTACATATTTTGATAGATCAGTGTGGGTGAATGTTTTCTCCCCTCATGAAAGAGGAGAACCAACTTGGGAATTTTTTTCTATCCCTTCTAAAATGTTGGTGTATTCTCATCTTACCTAAATAGATTTATCTTCAGAGTTCTAACTAAAAGTGGATAGAGATATTGAGATGAAATTGATATATAGTGAAGAGGAAAAGAGGAAAACTTCTACTAAGGTGTCTTTGTGGCAAAATGCTTTATCAATGTCACCAAGTTATGAGTAGTCCTCAATCAGATGAGGTTACTTGAAAAAAAACACTTTAGATTTATTTGGTAATCTTGCTTCAAGTGTATACAATTTTTAAGATAGTTAGATGTAAGCATGTAGTTATAAATGAACATGTCTAAGTCCCCTCTCAAGCTTGTTTTGTAGGAGCATATGAACCCAATTTTGAAGAGAGTTGAATATTTAGGTGAGGTTCATGCTAAGGAGTTTCTTGTCTTGTGTTATCCATCTTGAAAGAGAAAGTTTTCTTATTTTCTATAGGGGACTTCCTTTTTACTGAGGAAGACATAATTTTACATTGTGGGGGGGGCTTCCTTTTTAGTGGGGAAGACAATTTTACATTGTGAGGTACTTATCTTTTGAGAATGGAGGATGAGAAATGGTCTCTAATAGAAAATCAGTTTCACATAAGAAAGTCCCTTCTTTAATGACTTTGAGTTCTCGTAAGAAAAAGAGATAAGAAAGTATGTTCAATACTAGATTATCATCCATACACATTTAATAATTTTATAAAAAAAAAAAATGCCCTAATAAAACTTATACTTATTATATAAAAAATTTGAGATAACTCAAGTATCTTAATTAAAAATCAATTGAATAAAAGGAAACAAGATACTCACAATACATGCCTTCAAGGACATCAAGGATAAGTTTATTAATATCCTAACCATGAGCTCGTGGTATAATTTATTCAGTGAGGAGTATATTGAGAAGTTGGAGGTGCTCATCATCAATTTGTATAAGAAAAAAAATGGTTTGCAGAAATTAGATTGCTTGGATAGGATGTCCCATACACTATCCTTAACCTCAGACATTTAAATTATCTTCTTCTTCTATATTTAAATATCGCGTATTATAAATTTCAATTTCAATAAAAACCGACACACTTCTTCGTTAAGAATTTTAAAAAAAACATATTTTCTTTCTAAGCTTACCCCCCTATAAACTAGTGTTTTATAGACATTTGGAGAGCCACCCTTTCAAAATATTTCATTAAATGACCTTTGAAACCCAATTTAAACACGAACAAGGAATATATAGACGAATTAAATAGACACGAATGTTATACATTATCTATAAATTTGTTCTCGTAGAAAATTACATATCCGTTGTCGTCTAGTCCGGTTAGGATATCTGGCTTTCACCCCGACGACCCGGGTTCAAATCCCGGCAACGGAATTTTTTGCTCTTTTGCAAACTCAAAGAAACGAAACTATACATATACGAATCTGAGAATTAATGTGAAAATAATTTTGAACTAACCTGCGCTCTAGTGCAAAAAACAATTCTGTAAAAAATACGATTTGGACGCTACCACGCTTGAAAGAAAAACTTCAATTTACCAGCGGGAGTATCCCCGACTGCATATATATACCAATTTATAAATGTTATTTTTAATTTTTTTATATTTATTATTAAATATTAATTAGCAAATGTATCTTGGTGTGTAATGGGTATGTCAAAGATGTGTGAAAGGTCAATTAGGGAAAAAATTGGTCTATTTTTTGCATAAATTTGTGTAGAAAATTAGATAGATTGATAGGCCATTTAAAAAATGATGTTTGTGCAACAAAGGTCTTAATGGAGAAGTGATAGCTTCAAATCAACTATGCATCCACTTACAAGGATCGAGTCATAATTGAAACAAACCCTTTAAATTAGGAAGATAATCAAATTTCATTACCAACATGTTTGCAAGAGAGAGAGAGAGAGAGAGAGAGAGAGAGAGAGAGAGAGAGAGATGTGTGGATATAGGGAGATATGTATAGCGATAAAGGGGGAGAGAGGAAGATATAGGTAGGGATAAAGATAGAACAAAGAAGAGGGGAAAAAAATAGATAGAGAGATAGAGAGGGAGATGAAGAGATAAAGATAGAAAGCGAGGGGTAGAGAAGAAGAGGAGAGATCTATAGAGGAAGAGGGAGAGATAGAGAGAGATAGAGAGAGATATAGATGGTGAAATAGAATGATAAAGAGATAGAGATATAAGGAGATATAAGGAGATATAGAGATAAGGGAAAATGGGAAGAGATAAAGAGAGATAAAAACAGAGAGAACTAGAGATAGACACATATAGATATAGAGATGGTCAGAGAAATAGGGAGAGATGGACATATATTGGAAGAAAAAGAGATAGATAGAGATATACAACAAGAGAAAGGGGGAGAGGGGTAGAGATAAAGAGAAAGATAGGTGGATAGGGAGGGAATGAGGGAGGTAGAGATGAGGAGAATAGAGAGGAGGGGAGATAGAAAGAGGGAAGGGGTGAAAGAGATATACAAAGGAGGAGAGAGAAAGAGGGACATAGAGAGAGAGATATGTAGAAAAAGAGATAGAGAGAGCAGGAGAAAGAAGGAGATAGAGAGAAATAGAGAGATAGAGGCATCATACAAGAGAGATGGAGTGAATGAGAGAGCGAGAGGTGGAGATAATGATATATAGATAGAGAGGGGGAGATAAATATATGGAAATAGAGATAGAGGGAGCAAGAGAGTGAGAAAGAAGGTGACAAGGACAAGCAATAGAGAGAATTTTTTAGAGAGAGGGATAGAGATAGAGATAGAGATAGGGAGAGAGAAACAGAGAGATGATAACTGAGATAAAAAGAGGGAGTGATGGGGAGAGAGGGAGAGGGAGAGATAGGAATAGGTCTTGGGAGAGAGGGAGACATAAGGATAGAAAGAGGTAGAGATAGGGATAAAAATGAGAGATAGAGTAGACATAAAGTGTGAAATATAAAGGGGTGAGCAAGAGAGAGTGATGTAAGGAGAGATAAAGAGGGAGAGGGATAAATAGAGATATAAAGAGGGAGATAATGAGAGAGGGGGAGACAAAGAGATAAAAAGATAAATATATATAGGAAGTGATATATAGAGATAGAAATGGATATAGAGAGAGTAGAAGAGATGAAGGGAGAGGAGTGTATAAGAGATCTAGATAAAGGATAGAGATAGGGAGGGAGAAACAAGAAATGTGTGAGTGAGAGAAATAGAGATAGATATAGAGAGGCATAATGATATATATATATATATATATATAGAGAGAGAGAGAGAGAGAAGGGGATATAGATAGGGGAGACAGATAGAGATGGAGATAATAATCAAAGGACATGCTACCCTAAGCATAACTCCCCAAGGAGACATGCTATCCTTAAATTATTGCCATGAAACAAGTAATCAAAAGTTAGTTTATCTCTCTCTCTCTCGCTCGCTCTAAACTTTAATTTAGGTTTTAAGTTAAAATTTATTCTATTATATAAATCCTTTGTTCATGGGTTAAGAAGGTTGGTCTTTCCTTCAACCTAAGGGAAGGGGTAAAATGGACACAACTAGAAGCGAGATGGTTGAAAACCAACTTTGATGAAACAACTACGAGCGATCCCAGGATTAGAAGGGTAGGTTGCATGATTAGGGACGATGAAGGAAAAGTGATAAGAGAAGATCTAAGAGATTGGGTGTGGGCACAAATAACAAGGCAGAGTTTCAAGTTGCTCTCCTCAAGCTTTCAAGCGATATTGAATTTAACACAAGGCAAATACATTTAGAAGGAGATTTGTTCATAATAGTTACCACCATTAGAAAAAATTGGACTCCTAATTGGAAACTTAAAAAATGGCTGCCCTCAGTTTGGAAACTCATCAACGAACTTGAGGACCTCAAAATCTCACACATCTATCAGGAAGGAAACAAAGTGGCACCATGTCAAAATCCTTTTAATAGTCCATAAAGAAATGAAAAGCCTCATTAGCTGTGATGTGCTATATTTTTTCAATAAGTACTTAAGGATGGTGAAATGGTCAGTAATATAGTCTTTTAGTCTAAAGTTGCTTGCCCTCATCTCCCTTTTCGTCTTTTTCTACCCACTTACTAATTTTACATTCAACAATATGACCATTTTTTTTTTCTAAGAAGAGGATTAACCACAATTGTGATAATTTGATAGATTGTTGATATCATTACTTTTATAGAGGGATAAAAATAATAGTTTTCTAATCCTTTGGGAATCCCTCTTGAATGAAATTATTAAAGATTCATTAGATGTGAGATGTAAGGACCTTTGTACCCACACAAAATATTTTTCTTGTACCCCATCTATATATATTTTTCCCCTTGCAAAACTCTTTACAACCTATTGATATCACAAGGAGAGAATTACTTAGTGATTGTGTTGATTACTGGGGGATTGTGTTTATCATGGGCATGCTCACAACAACTTTGCATATTCAAGTTGTTGAGAATCTATGATATTGTTTTTAGTTTGTTTTTTCTTTTGTTTTAGTTCCTTCCAAAATCTCTTAAGGTTATTTTATCCAAGAGTAATTTCTTTACATCCCTTCATTAGTTCGCATACCTTCCTTTTTATACCATAACAATTTAATGCACTCCTTATTTAATTTGTTCATCTTGCATTCTTTCAAATTTATCTTTGCTACATTATACTATTCATTGAACCAAGTGTTTTCCATAAAAGTATATGTAGTTCCTCTTATAGGTATATCTCTTTTAGACAAACTTAAAGCCCTGGGTATTAAGGGAATCAACATAATCTTTTTATTGGATAGCTCTTCATACAAATTAAATTACTCTCAAATTCTTTTTTTTTTTAATGGTAGCTTTGAAGAGTTTCCAATTTTCTTAAGTTGTGAGGATTTACCCTATGGAGATGCCTTGTTTTGCTTGAGTCCAATTGTTGATCATGTTGCTTGTGTATGTAAATTTCAAGATTTACATATATTAGATTATGATATGATATCAACTCTATAAGGAAGTAACCAACTACTATGAAAAGTCCCTTATAGAATCACTTTAAATTTTGCTTTCAAATTTATAGATTAAAATGCCAAATACCAAAGAACCAATAGCTTTTAAGGGATTATATAAATGGATGTAGATCTCTACTATGCACCTTTTATTTACTTAAAGAACAATTCTAACTTAATGATTAACAATAGTCCTTATTATGGAACACATATATTAATATAAGTAGGTATTACATGTCGGTAATAATGATGCCACATCTCTGATATTGAAAATTGAAATTATGTTCAAAATAATGAAGTTTGATTTGATTACTAATTTGGGAATGGGAAATTGACAAATAGATGTAATTTGTTGTTTCTAAATTATGAATTTAAGATCATGTGTCTGAATGTATAAGAGGCTATGCCTCAATCTAATAGCCATTTCCGATTATAACCTTATACTCTTGTTGTATTCTCCTAATGTTTTGTCTGAATATTGAGCTTGTGCTTATGTGTTCTTTAGCCTTTTAATAGGTGAGCTATATGTCACCCTTATGTTGGACATTGTTGCTGCTAGGGTATGTTGTTGTCATATTCATGCTCTGGTGATTGCAGATTGGTTCATTGTGATCTTGGTTTGGTGTATGGAGTATTTCTAGTATCATTATATTCTTATGTACTAGTGTTGGTGATCTGGGAAGCTTAATTGATCATATTAGATGATCTGGTTTTGCAATTTGTTTTTCTTATCAGTTCTTTACAGAGTTCAGTATTTCCTCTGGTATATTCCGGTGTGATCAAATCTTGAGCTAATATTTTGGGATATTGTTTGGGATGGTCTTGTGTATCTTTATTTTAGATGGTTCATGATTTGGTGCTCTGCAAGTTATCTTTTCTTCGTGACAGTTGTTGTTATTTGAGCGTTCTTGAGTTTTAGATGTTGAATGATGAAGATTTGATAAGTGGTGTTGGTGTAGTCGTTGTTGATGATTCTAATGTGCTTGCTAGTTTTTCCTAATTGTGTCCTATTTGTTTTTATGATCTGCATTGATCGTTGTGCGAGTTTTTGGTGATTTCGTTGAACCGATGATGTTCTTCATGTTATGCGGTTTTCCTAGTGGTGTAGCGTTTTGCGGTTGATCTTGGCATGATTTACGGTGGTGTTGAGCATTTGGATATTTGATTTAGGTTCATGTTATGTCATGTATATCATTATATTGGTCCAATGCTCAATCTTTGTACTGTGTGATGTAATTTTGTAATTATGAGTTAAGGGTTTAGCCGGCCTTGTTATCAAGGTTGATGAATTGTATAAATAGGTGATATTGTCATGTAATTTTTGGGTATCAAGGTTGTGTCTACATTATCAAAAGGTAGTATATGTGCAAAAAGTGATTCATCCTTCGGTATTGTGATTGAGCATAGATTGGTGTTGCAGAGAGACTTCCCTGAGGGTTGTATCCTTCTGAGTCATTATCTTTTGAGTAGTGAGCTCTAGGCAGTGTGCCTAAATGCATGTGCATTCCCCATTGTAATATTTTCACATACTACTACAGAGTATCATCTTATTGTGGGTAGGTTCCCACCGTGGTTTTTCCCTTAACCTGATTTTCCACGTCAAAATATTGGTGTTGTGTGTTGTGCTTTCAATTTGCTTATCTTGGTTATTGTTGCAGATCTATTTTTGTGGTTAAGTTAGTAGATCCGGTGAAAATTGTTTCACCCCCCTCCCCCCCCCCCCCTCTCAGTTTTCCTTCATTGATATTGCCAACACCTTACTTGACTGGTTGTAGGCTCTAAGAGAACTTCTGATCTAAATTTAATGATACAAATTCACAAATTCTACCCTCTATATTGCCAAACAAAGGTATCATATATACCTTCATACTTTCATGGAGATATCCCTTGACAAAAGTGACGTCATAACAAATAGACATGACTCTTAGAACTTGAATGTTGCCACTACAAAAATTGATCATAGCTCATGGTATAACAAATGCAAATTGTATTCTATTATTTCCTTAGTTGTTTTCCCTTTCTTAATCACATCACTTCATTGATGTTTTATTTTAAATAAGATGTTTTAACTTATATGTGGAGCACTTCTTTATGGAGAAGTCGGTCTTTCTCAATATTATTTTCAAATCCTAAACTCCAATTTTGGGCACCAAACATGGGTTGGGCCATGCGCAATGAAAATAATAAATCCTTACTTTTTCAACCATTAAAAATGGTGCTAACACTCAAGATGTTGAAATAGTTTAAATATTTAATTAAATTATAGATGTTAGGCCCAATATGGAAAGCTAATGTACTGAGAGGGGAAGGGTGAATCAGTACTTCAAATTTTTTCTTCAACAATAACTTTATTGTTATGCATAAACCAAAAACTGTTGTAACATAATATAATGCTAAAACAAATAAATAACAATCATACATGATTCACTCCATAACACATATATTTTGGTTACGCAGAAACTCTTGGTTAGAGAGAAAAACTACGGTGGGGATGGCACCCACAACTTCACTACTGCAATAATAAAGGTTGCTTAGTTAGAGCTACATGTTTAGCTATTTCTGATAGCTTACCCTATTAGGAGTATCAAGATCGTTAGATCTACCTTGCTAAAGGATTTTACAACACTTATTCTAAATGCTGCACCTGGTTAAAGGCTTTACAATTTATAGACTTTGTTAGAGTCTTTTACCCTGTTAAAGGTTTCTCTTACAACTCAAAATATTACAACACAATATTACAAAATATCTGCAACTTCACATCTGGAATGTTATAGCAAATTCTATGTGCTCAAAATGAGATTACCTTTCTTATAGCGTACCTCGGTAATCCATAGATTAACTCAGTAAACCCTTTTGTTTACTCTGTTCCTTGACTGTTCTCTGAAATCCTTCTTGGTGACCTCGGTGTCTCTAACAGTCACAATACTCAGTGCTTCCTTATCTATTACGCATGTCTTGCTTCATACACCTTTTTTTAATTCATGATGTAAATAGATCTCTTATGTTAGTGATCTATTCATGCTTCGATCTTACAAACATGATTCATCGAATGAATAACCATACAAAATATTTCATTGGATAGATGACCTCAAGATCATACAAAATCTTTAAGGTGCAATTTCCTAAGTGATAATGATTCCCTGTTCCTCGATCTTGTAACACGTTTACCATATGTGTCTAGGTTCAATGAATCTAGTAACACGTTTCACTCGGTGTGTGTTCACTTGGTATATCATTTTTGCTGCTCGATAGACATAGAGTGTTACTCGGTAGACAGCTCGGTGTATACTAAGCTTTGTGACTACTTTCTTCTATAACTGATTGCTCTGTGCTTACCGACTAAATGTTTCGGTAGTAATAACCGACTAGAGTATATAGAATGACTTTGGATATAAAACTAATGGCAACTTAGTAAGTAGTAACAATAGATTATTGCTACTTTTTGTTTTTTTCTAATCATTGCTTTGTGACTCTGATTTATTCCTTAATTGTTGTATAGCTTGTACATGTGATTCACTTCTTATTATAATACCATCAATCACATCCTTAAGAATGATTATTCTCTAGTCGCTCCTCTTCAATTAGCTTCCATTCATCATAACGTCAATAGTTTGAATTGTATATCTTTTTGTAACATGCATTTTCTATGCGACTAAAACATCAACTTTTTAAAAGGAAAAAGAAATAAAATTTACAACAACTAACATCTTTAAAGAATGAAACAGTTACTAAAAACATAATAAATTTGAGCGGGAGCGAGAGCGGGAGCGGGAGGATTTTCCTGCGTAGGAGTTGCAGAAGATGGGGAAGACAATACTGCGGATGAGGATGATTTCATCCCTCTCCTCCTATCACCTTCTATGTCATCTGATGGGGCTCTTCATGGCTCTTCTTTGCTGGAATGGTGGGT
Source organism: Cryptomeria japonica (assembly GCF_030272615.1). NCBI lineage: Eukaryota > Viridiplantae > Streptophyta > Pinopsida > Cupressales > Cupressaceae > Cryptomeria > Cryptomeria japonica. Next base: position 31,251,037 of record NC_081414.1, read on the forward strand.
GGAGGAGTTTGGTACTGAGGAAGGAGTGGAGGTTGCGACAGCGATGGAGGTGTTTTGGCAAGGGTTTTTTGTGGCCTCTATTTTTGGTCATCAAGGGTGTGTGGTGGTTCCTGTCAATGGCCTCTTTTCTACTCTTTCTTTGGTCGGGGGTGTTTTCCTGTTGGTGTTTGGGCAGATCTAGGACCCTGGCGAATCTCTTGTGGAGAGGCTCTATGTGTTCTCTCCTCTCCTTTGTGCTGAGGATTTGTTGTTGTTTTGGCCTTTGGCGCTCTGGTTCTTCAAAGGAGCTTCCTTTTTCAATTCTTCTTTGTTAGGATACTCTCCTATGGAGGTGGAGAGTTGTCTTTGGTGTGAACCTTTGAAAGGGGTTTCTTGGCTCTTTCTCTCTTCCCCTCCTTGTCTGTTATAGGTGACCATATTTCCTATGGAGGTGGATTTTTGGTGGAGGGGAAAGGGTTGGTTTTTGCTTGCTGCTAGAGAGTGTTGGTTGTTGTCTTTCTACTTCATTCTTCGTCCTATTGAGATGGAGCTCTTTCCTATTGAGGTGGAGAGATGGAATGTTGGGGATTTTCAACTTTTGGTGCTCCTCTTGCAGAGTTGTCCTTGGTGTGAACCTTTGAGAGGGGTTTCTTGGCTCTTGCTCTCTTCCTCTCCTTGTCTGTTAGAGGTGACCATATTTCCTATGGAGGTGGATATTTGGTGGAGGGGAAAGGGCTAGTTTTTGTTTGCTGCTGGAGAGTGTTGGTTGTTGTCTTTCTGCTTCATTCTTCATCCTATAGAGGTGGAGCTCTTTCCTATTGAGGTGGAGAGATGGAATGTTGGGGATTTTCAACTTTTGGTGCTCCTCTTGCTGCTAGCTATGGATGTCGGTTTCTTCTCTCTTGGGAGTCTCCTTGGGTGGGGCTGGAAGTTCTTTTCTTGACTCCTAGCTTGTCTCCTGGACTCATTCCTTTTTGTTGTTTCTTGGTTTGGCCTCCTTCCTTCTGGTTTTTGGGGTCTTTGTTCCCCCTTCTTCTAGTTGTGGGTTCTTGGTTTATCCTATAGGCAGGACGGCTGCTAATAGTTTTAAAGGGCATAGTCTGTCTTTCAGCTGTCGTTGGTTTGGGGAAAATCCTGTGTTTGGAGTTCTGAGCTCATCTTTTAAGGTTGAGGGTGCCTGGAAAAACTCCTGGTTGTTGGTTTTGGGTTCCATTTTAAAACCCAGTTTGAAGGTTGAGGGAGCCTTTCAAAACCCCTACTGGCCAGATTCAAATTGTATGAATATCCGATGTAATCTGGTGTTGTTATTGAAGGTTAGGGGTACCTTTCAAAACCCTGATAGTTGGCTGAGGGTGCTTGGTATACCCTCGATTATTACTGTTTCGTGCTATAGTTTGGAGTTGTAGCTTTGTTGGGTGTGGCGTGACTATGCTGGTTGTTGCTGGTTTTAGTCATCTTTACTAGATTTTGGCTGCGGTTTTTCATAGTTTATTTCTTTCAGCAACCTACTTTGTTGGGTTCTAGATCCCGATAAAATCTATTGGGTTTCGGGTCCCTCCAAAACCTGTTGTATGGGGTTTTGGGTCCCCTCAAAACCTATTTTTCCCCTAATCAAAAACATAATAAATTTTAAAAAATTAAAAAACAGATAATTAAACTTGATAGATGTAAACCAGTACATTTATGTAACATCTACAATTTACTAAAACAATATAAGAAGAAGAGAGGTTTAGAGATTATAATTTTTCTTGAAACGCATTTTGAACTTCAATTAGCTTTTTCAATGATTGAAAGAGGAAAAGTATCATCAAGGTGCTAATCTGCCCAACCACGGACTTAGTAGTCCCCCACACCATTTCCAACTGGAAAGGCCCGACCCTTCATAGGGAAGTAATGAGAAGTTGAACTCATGGCATTTGAGACTAGTGTTTAATCCTACACAATCCCTAGTTGGTCACACACTATAGGCTAGCCCTAACTAGTATGACCTCTAACTGGGTTGTATAACTAGATTAACAAACTGAATGATGCTCATAGAAAGTAGCATCACTTTGGTCAAAGGTTTTAATATTTTTGTAATCATGTCGATGCATGAAGTCAATGTTCATCACCCTACTCGACTACAACTTGAAATTTTAGGACATAGGTTATTTTCTAAGAAACTTAATTAATGGATGACCACTTGTCTTTCGACTTGGTAGCCAATTACAATACACATAATTCGAGTATAAGCACCATTTCTCTACTGAGTATCATAGCTTATTTAGAAATGAAATATTCAGTCTTACTGATTTTAAGTGTATCTTTCTCCCTTTCGGGTTCATTACTCCATGATTTTAGTATGATATTAATACCTTATTAATATGGAAAAGGAAGATAGGCAACAAGGCTTCTAGCTCTCATATTTGTACTAAGCTTTTGTATTCTGCATGCATTATGTGAATACATGTTGTCACTGCATTATTCAAGTGAACTGTATATATACATATATATATATATATATATGTACATACATATATATATGTATGTACATACATATGTATATGTACATACATACATATATATATGTATGTACATACATGTAGATATGTATGTATGTACATATACATATATATGTACATACATATATATATATATGTATATATATATATATGTATGTATATATATATATATGTATGTATATATATATATGTATGTATATATATATATGTATGTATATATATATATATATATATATATATATATTGATATATATACATATACATATATGTATATGTATATGTATATGTATATGTATATGTATATGTATATGTATATGTATATGTATATGTATATGTATTGCAGTTAAGGAGCACTTCTATCTAACATTTTTCGCAGTAAGGATTATTTAGCATCCTCCTCTTAGAGGGGTTGTTCACTTGTTTTATTTTGGCTCAGTTTAATAGAGCTGAGGAAGCTTCTTATTAATTCAATTAGAGAACAAAATAAAATTGACAGGATATAATTAATGAATCGTGACTCTTGGCACTTTTGTGCAAATAATATTCCTAGTTCACATTCTACCAATTTCACCAATTTCTAAGTTACATTTATGCCTTGAGCAATCTACTCAAATGTTCTTGTTGGTTATAATTTTGCAATTTGAAAGAACCCCAACTAATAGAGTTTAGTTTCAGTTTCATTTCTTTATTCAGCTATGAGAAGCTACGGCTAACTATTGATGAGCCTATAAATTGACCATATTATTTCATGTTTTATGATACTTTAACTCATGTTTATAATGTGCTTCCAAGTCATTTCCAAACATTACCTTGGTTTTGTGAAGCATTAACTAGGATTAATGGTGTTTGATATGCATATGTGTGTCTAGCTAGTTGATGCTAAATAAATGTAACATATTATAATAAATGGTTATTATTGAATGTAAAGTACTTAAGAAGGATTAACATGTTTTTTTTGAGTGGTTTGAGTCATTCATACAGCTAGAAGAAAGGAGGAGCAACTTGGCAATTGACAGATGTAGCAGTTGACTGAAAGTGCAGAAAAAGTCAAAAGACCAGTTTCAGTAAAGAGGGCATATCTCACTCATTTATTAGGGAAATTCAGATTTTCAAAATAATCTGGAAATATTAAAAGGAGATCTAAAAAGGGTTTGAACCATCTGATTCGCAATAGTTAATGAGAAGCATTCACCAGAAGTTGACTGAGACAAACTAGCAGATTTTCAGGCAGTAGTTAAGGATTGTGTTCTAATTCAACTTGGACTCTTCGACCTCTTCATGAGTTCGTGTATTTGGAGTTATTAAAGTGAAGGAATATTGGATAATCTTGTGGAAACAATTTTTAATTATTCATAAATAATCATAACATGTTTTGTACACATGTTCAACCATGACTGTACTTTATAGTTGTAGAGTTCGAAGAGGATTATAACTCTCTCAACTCTTGTTAGTTTAATCTTTATTATTAGTCATGAGTATAATAAGTCATCTCCTTGTTGTCATAGGAGAAATGATATTGTAATAAGTTTTTGAGTTTTTAATTACTTCAACTCTTATGCCTCAAGCATAAATATGAGATTTTGTTGAGTTGTGAGTAAGTAGTGTTGAAAGTAGTGTTAAGAATAGTGTAGAGAGTATCCAGTTAGTGTTGAGTCTTGTTAATGGTGTCCAATTTCAATCAGCAAGTTTGATACATGTCCATGTAATAGTTGATTTGCAATAAGAAGATTATTTGAGCATTGAAGCTTGTCTATTGAAGATGGAATGTTAATGACAGATTGAAGCAACTCAAGCAAGGGCCACTTGAGGAACTATGATTTCATCATAGTTTAGATGTTTATTCATTATGCTTTACTTTAATTAGTGAGTTGGTTATGATAGGTTTTTGTTTTCAGCATATTTTATTTCACTAGTTTTAGAACAGTCATCCTGCAACCACTATTGTTGCAAATAACCAGTCTTCATGCAGCCACTGTTGTGTAGTTAGTTTTATTTCTAGCATTGTCATGTTTTCAATTCAGTTTATTATTCTAAGTTTATTTTCTATACACAACTGATACAATATCTTAGAAGGCTTCCATAGTGCAGATATAGTGTTGTCTCATTTCAAGTTCACGTCCCTAGGTTGATAATTAAATGTAGCTTCTAGTTCATGAAGGGTTGCTTAGTGTGGATAAAAATCCCAGAGTTGTGAATTAATATTCCAACCTCTTGATTGCAATTAAAAATCCCAACAACTATGAATAAGCAAAGTATTTCTCTTTCATATTATCTAGTGCTTCTTATGAAAGCTTTAGCTCAATAAGAAATAATTGCTTGATTCAAAACTACACAAAGGGTTCCTTCCTTCCATGATTAGGAAACAAGGAAAAGAATGTTGCACAGCCATTCTAATTTATATAATACATGACCTGGTTAAGCTAAGAAAGTGTGACTTGCGGTGGATTTCCTTTCAGATAATACAACACCCTTGAATCCTTCACAACTTCCATGAGTTGGTTATGTTGTGGTGTCACTCATCAAATGAACTCCAACTTATGTTGCAAGCAAAACTTCCATATAATGTCATGTATACTCCCTAAAAGAGCTCAAACTTATATTTTCTTTCTGAACAATACTCTTCTTGTAAAAGAGAAAGATGATAATAATGCCTTACAAATTTCAAAAAGACTTCTATATCTTTCGTAGGAAAACAGTTTGGCTAATTTTGGCTAATTCCCATTTTAATTTGAACGAATCTCACATGAATTTGACAAGCATGCTGCAAATTCTGCCCAGCCACTATGGCAGTACTCATTTCAAACATAGGTTTGAATATTTCTTAGTTTAAGTGATTCAATCTCATACCAACCCACTGATATATATATATATATATATATATATATATATATATATATATATATATATATATATATATATATATAATTTGACAAGCATGCTGCAAATTCTGCCTAGCCACTATGGCAGTACTCATTTCAAACATACGTTCGAATATTGCTTATTTTAAGTGGTTCAATCTCATACCAACCTATTGATATATATAGTGGTGCTTTAATAAAAGTAATAATCGTATACATGACTGAGGTACCCGCAAATATGGCTTTGGTATTTAAGCCAGCCATAGATTACTAAAAAAATGATTTTAAAATAAACTTTACGTTGCATATATATGTATATATTTATATATATATACAACATGTATACATGTCTATATAAGCACGTATATATTGTTGGCAATTTGGAGGAATTGATTATGTGTTGCATTGATGTTTTGTCATTGATGGCAACACCGGTTGTTTTGGTTGTTTACCGATTTTCGGTTGGTTCCAGTAGAGTGGTTGGATTATGATATTGATCCAGTATGCTCTGGTATGCTTTGGTTTGTGGAATTGTTTTGGATCTATCATTCATGCTATTTAGATGTGTATCACGATCAGTTGGTTCGGGATTTGATGACTCGGATGCTATCATTTGTTCTAGTAAGCCTTTTGGTCACCGATAAGGGTTTTACCGGCATAGATTTGTTGAAGATCTTTTGATGCACGTGATAAGCGGTGTTGGTGCGGCTTCTAAATGGCTTTCGGGATGATGTTGGTTATCTTGTTCATGTTTGTGTTCATCAGTGGTGTTGCATTTGGCTTATGGCGACCTATTTTAGGTCTCGTGCTATGATATCTTATTCTCCTAGGTTATGGACTAGTTTGTGTAACGTGTTGGTGGATGCTCCTGATGTGTTACCGGATGGATTCATTGATTGGATTATGTTGTTTCAGTCTTAGGCTGACTTGGTTGATCATTGAATTGTGGGTTTATGTTATGAATTTATTATATTATCTTTTAGGTGGTTGACCTAATATTTTAGGTCTCGGGTTGGTATAAATATGATGTAAGATCTCTTTGTAGATCATGGGATTATGGGATTATGGTTATGGGATGGTTATTTGATTACCTGTTTGAATAATGTTATAATCATGTGCAGGAGTTTTGGTTGATCATGGGTGATCGAATTGGGTTGGTAAGAGAGGTTTAAGACCTCTGGTGCCGAGCTTAACCAGAACTGTACTCAAGCATTGGAGATGTTATCTTTGCAGTTCACTCTTCTTTCTGAATTGTAGTTTGGATTTATTTTGTAGCCAGTGAGGATCCTTTTGTAATGAGTAGTGTGCTCTAGGCTGTTGGCCTTCATGCATGTGCAGACCCCTCATTTTGTAATCACATACTTACTGCAGAAGTATTATCTGATTATGGGTAGGCTTCCCATCGTGGTTTTTCCCTTTATTGGTTTTTCCACGTACAAATCTTGGTGTCATGTGTTCTGAATGGATGGTAACTGTAATGTGATTTATGTTTATGCTTAATTTCTATATCAATTATTCCGGTATTTGGTTTATGCATTCTTTTATTGGGTTTATGTGTTCTGGTAATAAGGATTTGAATGTTTAAAGTTTTGTAATTTGTTGACAGTTGATTCACACCCCCCCTCTTAGTTTTCCTTTGGTTATCTGAGTTGTCTAACAATTGGTATCAGAGCTTGGTCCTCTCTGCAGAAGCTTAACCG